>NC_092633.1:2330133-2630133 GCF_039555335.1 Amphiura filiformis
AATCTGAATCCTGACAATGATTCATTGATGAACAGGAGACGTAGAAGAGCTGTCACCGTTGATGATGTTACAGCACAGGTAGGGAAAGTCCTCAAGCGTAGGCTTGGTTTCACCTTGAGTTTGGTTGTGATGTCAGTGCTTTGTATGTGGTTGCATCACAAGCGTACCAACAAACTGTCTTTGTATGTGAGTATGTAATGTTCTGTAAGATAAGGGTGGTGCATGCGATTTGATACAGCGACCAGCGACATACGCACCTATGTCACTGCTAAACTCAAGGTGAAAGAAAGTATAGGGCAATCTTTAAATACAATGTGTACTGTGTGTTTCCGATGAGGAATGGTTGTCAGTTTGCTTTATTGGAGCAATAATAGTAAGTGTGCTCCATAAAAAAGCATTGGGCTATTCCAGTTTCATACACCCCCTATGGAAGACATGAACTTACGGGCACAGTAGCGCAGCTGTACAACCTCTGCCTTGCAATCCGCAAGTTTGAGTCCTAGCGGTGCCATCATGCTGTGCACTTGGGGAAGGCGCTTTACCTCATTTGTATCTCTGTACCCAGGCAGGGGTAAAATGGGGAGCTGTTATGAATATTGTCCATTGAGCGCCGCCCAAAGGTATATGCATGCCTTGGGCATTGTATGGCAGCTGGCATATTCTAATGACAGCAGAATAAATGTAAAGCGCTTTGATACATGTGAAAGGTGCTGTATAAATGCCTACATTTATTAATCTTCCAAGCATGGAGTGTGAATTTTAAATGGGGTTACCTGAATTGGTGATTCCATTTGAAATCTACTTGAAATTGGTAATGCAGTGTAATACTACTTAACGTTGGGTCGGTAGAAACATTAAGTGTAAGTGGGTTCTGGTCATTATTTCACATTTGTACAAGTTAGGAAATTAACCCAGAAGAATTTGGGAGAAAATACAGGAAATTATAAAAAGAATTTGAATTTTTGTGGCTCATTGTCCAATTTGGTGGCAAAAGTGTCTAATTAGCAAAAACTGAAAATTCTTAGCAGGAACACTGGCTTAATGATTCCTCAATGTGCTATCAATGTAGTTAAAATTGTGTATAGGAAAATAAGCAACATCTTCACTCAAATGGTGGCTCATAAGGTGAGACAAAATGGCCTCTCTTATAATGAACCAAAGCTAACAATGTCTGACACATGAAGAGATGTGAAAATACAAGAAAAAATGTGTGGCACTTAGATGAGTACTTTTGAAATTCCTTTGTCACTCTTGCAAATTTTTGTTGACTGAGAGTCTGGGCTTGTCTGAAATCATTTTTATTGATCGCTTCATGCAAAACTCCATGTCAGTTTACTGTTTATATGCTAGCTGAGCACTGGACCTGAGGCAGTGTACACATAAGGGACTCAGTTTGGACAGTCACATGAATATTCTGTCACTACCGACAAAGAATATGATCGGATTACTATTTACGAGGTCCGCTGGTTTCCTATGAGATTCATTTCCAAATCGAGTAGCTGGTAAACAATTGTCAATTTAAAAATTATTTATTTATTTCTACTCTATAATTATGATTCCCTTGATTGTTCTGCTTATTCTTAAAATTTGTCGCTGAATAGTCATGGTGGCGTAGCAGGAAAATGCACTTTGGAGATATTTGCAATTGAAAATTTCGCAATGTTTGGACAATCACTGTACAGAAAGGAAATAAAATGTGATCTTGATTTCTGTAGTATGGGATAAAATGATATTTTAAGTTTGTAAGCTTAAATGCAATGATTTTAAAGCCACTAATAATTAGCAATAATTAAGTCACAAACTGAAACGCAGGTATGTCTATTTTTTTCAAAATCAACCCTCCCATATGTTTCTACAGTGATACGCCAGTATGTCAAACCAATAGGTAACTGCAGTTACACGGTAGCCTATGACGATGTATCATGATACGCAGATCCGGGGTACTCAAGTTTGGTTTTGGTAGGGACGTGCAGCTGAGAATTTGAAAGTGGACCCATAAATATACCAATTTTTCAAGAAATTTGGACCCATTGATATACCAAAAGTCAAAATTTTTGGCCGAATTTAACCCAAATTGTCTTAGTTTTTACAAATTTTCCCAAAATTTTGGGAACATTTTGACAATTTTGGCTAGATTAAGGAAAAATTTGGCTATTTTCGAAAAAATTGAGAAAATTTTGAAAAAGGACCCATTCATATACCAAAATAGGCTTTGAAAAAGGGTCATTGATATACCAAAAGGCTGAAAATGCTACCCATATTTGCGGCACGTCCCTGTATGGTCATTTGTACTGAGTCCCCCCCCCCCCCCGGACGCAGATATGCCAAATCACAGAACACCTTCTGCATGCAAGGGGGTGGAAAACCATGGTGTATCACACTATTTTAATATTACCGGGTAATATTATTCACACTTATTTTAATATATTAATTAAAATTAGTGCCACATCTCATTAACTAATTACATTCAGGTCTCAAACGTTTGTGAATATATAGAGTTTCATTCATCATAGATTTTGAAAGTTTAATTAACTCATTTTGTCAAAATATCGTCATAAGTAACTATGACTATTCAGCGATAAATTGTTATTTGAAAAAGAAGACACAGGATAAATTCTTAAATGCCTATATTAACAATTTTATCAGTCATATTCTCCTGGTATATCGGTCTTCTATATATAGAATATTGTGGAAGTATAAAGCCATTCATCATTAGGCTGTTACAGTTGAAATCCATACACCCCCTGTAGAAGACATGACTGTAATCCCCAGGGAGTGTGAATTTCAAATGGGGTTACCAAAATGGGTGACCCCATTTGAAACTCACAATCCCTGTGTGGGAGATTAAGGTCTTGTCTTCCATAGGGGGTGTATGGATCTCAACTGGAATAGCGCAAACTATGGTCTGCATCTTTTATTCATTTTATAATAAATTGTTCAAGTAATAAATCAATTTTCTCTGTATTCCTCATAAATCATCTTATACTAAAAGGATCCCATTAGAAAATATGGTAAAGCGCACATGTTTTACGTGCAGACAATTTTCATACAAAACATACCTTAACAAAATGTGGTATTACTTTTAAGTGCTCAAGTATAATAGAGAATAAAGTAACCAAAATATTAGGCAAAATTAACAACTAAAGCCTTTGAAATGCCATTATCATTTGGCAAAGTGAACAATTATGATAAAACTACAAAGTGCGGCCAAGTCGACTTACTTTTGTGAGCTTTTAACGTTTGTGCAAAATCTCACAAAATGTTACCGCCTGATGAAATTGATTCTTGAAAGCAAGTCTATATGAAATCATCTTCAAATGAAGACTTTCTCGCAACTGCCATAAGTATGTAGACGTTTGTATTCAAGAAAGCTGTCACACAGATGAAGTGTTTAATAGTAAATAGTTCTCAAGTAGGTTCCATTTAGGAGAATCATCAGTTATTTTATATTCAGATGGATGGGATGCAATAAGCGTGGGAGGAAAAAAAGTGCATCACGGTTGAAATACAGGCGTGCAGCCAGCCGACTGGATTTATGTACAATCTTGCTATACTAACAGTCATGTAGTTGAATTACTGCAAGAATTATATACCAAATGCAGGCATTGTAGGCATGATTGTACTTTAATGCTCTGTATGCTAACCATAGGCTTCAACATAAAAATTCTGAGATATTTTCTCAAACTATCAAGAGCTATGTTAAGAACCAATGAACCAATACTAGGCTTGTTTGTACTCATTTTAATGCATTTTACATGCTGATTCCAAATGTGGTCATGAAAATTTACAATTTTGTAATTTTTGAAATTTGAATTTTTTTGTTGTTGTCTGCAGTCGACATCCACGTGGAGAGAGTTAATTGAACCTGTAGATTTCAATGGTCCTTTATAAGAAAATTGGTAATTTTCTGGAAGATAAGCCAAATTTCCCACAAAAGTAGCAAATTTTATTATCGTACTTCTTAATTTGGTAAAGCATAATGGTACTTTTTTATTGACAAAATTTCCCTCCAAACATCAAAATTTCTCTGGAAGTTCCGAGGCATGTTTGTAAGTGAATATATTAATATTTAATTGATGTAATTCTAATCTGGGCGATTAATATTTGTTTGTTCGAACTTATGCATATGAATAAATTTGAAAATGGGGCACGGTGGCACAGTATGGGCTCTGCCTTGCAATCGGTGGATTGCAAGTTCGATCCCCAGTGGTGCCCTCGTGTTGTGCACTTTGGCAACACGCTTTACCTTACTTGCCTCTCTCTACCCTGGGGTGAAATGGGGAGCTGTTATTAATTTGTCTTTTGAGCACCGCCCACAGATATGAGCATGCCGTGGCATTGTATAGCAGCTGACATATTCTAACAACAGCAGAATAAATGTAAAGGGCTTTGTATGATACACGTGAAAGGCGCTGTATAAATGCCAACATTTATTCTATTTTATTTTTATGCATCCACAAATTGGAATCATCTGTCAGCAGGAGCTGTCTCAAGAACCACTGAGCTCTTAATCAATACTAGGGCTGTTAGTACTCATTTCATGATTTTATTTTACATGCGTAAATTGTTGGAGTTATTCATGAAAAAAATTGGGCAGTTTTATGTGTGTCTGAAGTGTGTTAATGCTATAGTTAAGAAAAGAAGTTTGCTGTCATTGACATTGTCGGAATAGAAAAAAGGATTTCAACAAGCATAATTATAGGTTATTATAACTTAACATGCAAGGGTCATTAGAGTGGACGGTGCAGGTCAGTAGATATCACTTCCCTAGGGCCGTATCTGACGCCTTTGTGGTCAAGATATTACGACATAATGATACGGCAGAGGGTGAATTGGCGGTTATATCAACGTATGTTAGAATTGTCCTTGGCTTGGTGAGCGCATATTAGTATTTGGCTAGTTAGCTTGTACTTATTAAACCAACAGTAATCAGGGTATTTGTTATGAGCAGTCCCAAAATGTGATGGGGTAATATGACAATTGATTCATTGAACTCAAATTGTATGTGTGTTGGGGGTTGGGGTGTGTGTGTCGGTGAATTAGTTTATCAGCATGGCTCAATGTATGAATATCGCTGTTTGTGATGTACATTTGGGGAGTTGCATAAGAACCACTTGACCTGAAATTATATCGAATTTGAAGAAGTTTCTCAATTCTTTTTTTCGTCCTTTAGATTTTCACAGTGAAAACCTCAAATATTGTATTGTGGGGGGGGGGGTGTATGTGTGTGTTGGTGATTTAGTTCATCACCATGGCTCAATGTATGAATATCATTTTGCAATGTACATTTGGGAAGTTGCGTAAGAACCACTTGACCCAAAATTATATCAAAATTGAAGAAGTTTCTCAATTCTTTGTTTCTTTCTTTAGATTCACAAACCTTTTCACAGTGAAAAAGTTTTCCCTAATTGAAATGAATTGGAATTGGCATTCCAAAATTAATTGAAACAGTCAGTGTCATTCATAGTAATAATAGAAATAATTGTGCTAGGAAAACTTGCGTGCTAAGGTCTAATTGGAAATGATTAAAGTATGCCAACCACATTTATCATACCAGAAATGAAACAGACTGCAAACATAATGAATACACTGTTTTATTAGATGGATTTTACTTCCCTGACAGGACACTACACTGTAAAAATTTAACCCGACCCAGAAAATTAAATGTTTTACTTCCCGCCCCCCCACACTTCCCTGTGAAATCTAACCCAACCCGACCCTGTAACATCTAATCTGACACGACTCAGTGTCATCTATAATCTGACCCAACCCTTGACATCTAACCTGATCTGACCCGTGACGTTTAACCTGATACAACCCTGTGACATCTAACCCGATCTGACTCAGTGACATTTAACCTGACCCAACCCAACACTGACATCTAACCTGATCCGACCCCTGACATCTAACCTGATCTGACCTGTGACATTTAACCTGACCCAACCCTGTGACATCTAACCCTATCCGACCTGTGACATCTAGTCTGATCTGACCCTTGACATTTAACCTGTCCCAGCCCTGTGACATCTAACAGGATCCGACCCTGCGACATCTAACCAGACCAGACCCTGTGACATTTAACCTGGCCCAACCCCAAGGCAAGGGGGAAGGCAACTTTCATGGTGGTGGAATTTGACAAATATTGTCAAAAATAGCTAAAAAGTATAAAATAGGTCTACAAATCAGAGGGGGGAGGGCAGGGAAGCAAGGCTACATCGCTGGTCAAAACTCAAAATCAAATGACATAACAGATCACCAACCATGGCAGTAAGAAAGCAAGAAGTAAGAAAGAAAAAAATTATGAAATTACCATTTTCATTGAAATATGTACATGAATGTATCTGTGTACTATTATCATTCAAGCATGTGAAAACAAACAGTAACAAAACTAAAACAACAAAACAGAAAAACAAAAACAATGTCAACAAATTGGGCTATTCCAGTTAAAAAACCCTGTGGAAGATTTTGGAAATATCTTTCACAGAGGGAGTATGTTTTTCAAATGTAACTGGTCAGGGTTAATCATTTTGAAACCCTTACTCCCATTTATTTTGGCTTTACCTATAACTGGAGTGAGTGTTTCAAATGGAAGTTACCCAATTGTTTATTGTATTCAGCACTCATACTCCCTCTGTGGAAGACTTAAGCTAAATCTTCCACAGGGGTAGTGTGGATTTTAAATGGAATAGCCCAGTTAAAGTAAGCAAGAAGCAAACAACGCTTGCAACAAAAATGACATCATGTTTTGATGGCTCACACACATTCAAACCACCATGCATGTTCTTGCCGTGAGGTAAACAAGGAGTCCGTCATATAAGATGACATAATTCAGCACTGCCGGCACGTTGTTTAAAGGTTACGCAAGGTGTTGCGAGCACAAGACATTCTTCAACCGCAGAGACCTAGAGTAGCTGCCGTGTGTGGTATTTCAAATATTAAGAAATATGAAACAGTGTTGCAGAATTATTCTACACACCGCAACACAAGTGCACATTAGTATGGGTCTGTTCCACTGGTCCATTCATCGTACACTGCACTTGCGGTGTGTTGCATTCCCGATATATCGATTACTTTTTGCCACAATTTGTCACATTTCCAAGTTAAAAGGTAGGCCCTATTTAACTTTATTGCGATACCGCAATACAGTATTTTGCAGTACGATGCAGAGCGGCAATGCACCGCATTGTAAAGCAATCGCAGCATAGTATGAACATGGCCTAATAATATTGACACATCGATCTGAGGACAGCTTTCAAACATAAGTCTTGATAGTAATACGCTGTTTTACTTAGCCTATATCTAGTGGCAGCAGCATTTTTCTTCACTTTTACAAAATGGCGGATTGGCATCGTCTGCGATGATTTTACGATCAAACCCGGATCAAATGTGCGATAAACTGCGATTTTTATCGGAACGAGAGCCTATGTAAAAGGTAATACTGTCATTTAACATAAAACGACTTCATTAACATGAAATTGTCAAATTTGAAGCTACGATATTGAAAAGACGACAGGAATCTTCATAGAGTAGGTTTAATCAGTATTACGGTGCCTGCATGGTATTACGGTAACTTTTTCCATAGCCTTCTGGTGGCAGCAGCTTTTTTTTCAGTCACGTGTTAATGGCACCGGTGAATAATACATGGGGGAAGCCGACGGTGTCCACACCTTTTTGTATTACGCTGGTATAGGAGTTGCAAGGGTCTGGTATGAATGACAAGAAACATATTGTATGATTTACACTATACAAGGCAGCTATTGTGTAGATGCAAAGTTACATCACAACTTGGTGTTCATAACCTCCAAGTACTAACTACAACAAGGGGAATACAGTACTTACTTAATCCAGTTGTTTCTATGACCTGAAACGTGATGTTTAAATTGTAAGCAATGCTGCAATAGGGGGGCCACATGTCGTCGGCGTCGTTGGAAAGATATCCGGTGGTAATTTAACATTGTCATCATAAGTCTGGCTAGAAAGTAATTACCTGTGTACAACTTGGGGCTATTGGGCACAAATGTGGGATGAATCTGGATTAATCCAGGTCTTCACAGACTTGTATTTTCTATGATGCACCCACGTCTTGAGGTTGAGAGTGGTTTGATTCAAATCTAATATTTGGGCTATTTCGTGAAGGCATTAGCACATCTTATGACTTCTTATGGAAAGTAACCAATCATATTGCAATGCAATATTCATGTACCGTCGAATATTTGTCAATTGTATGTCATGTTTTTTTACATACAAAATATTGTTCCATTGCACTTGTAGACAGCCACTACAAACAAAATATCCCCAAATGTGACATTTCATGATAATAAATTTCCCCCTTATAGCCTTATGCATATGAGCAAATATGAAGACCGTATTCTCAGTGGCGTAGCTATAGGGGTTGTGGTGCCCATGGCTACATAATGGGGCCCCCATTCTTGAAACAATTGCGTGCGAATCCGCGCGCGAAAATATGCACAAATAGGGCCTACCACTAATTAATTTTTAAAATGAAGTTGAATATCGGTATTAAATTGATCTTTCAAATGATTTATTGCTGCAATGTAGCGTGTGAAAATTTTGACTTTCATCGCTTGGAGGAGGCGCAGAATCGATATTGAATTGGTTAATTCTGTGCCCCCCCCCCCCAAGGGTGGCACCCAGGGCATGTGCCTTCCCCTTGCAACCCCTGTGTGTAAGATTAAGATCATGTCTTCCATAGGGGATGTATTGATTTCAACTGGAATAGCACATTGCAGCTGATTTAGAGCAGCCGAGATTGATCTGGTTTGCACCGCATCATACATGTATGAACAACCTCATTTATATGTCCAGGTTTGCTGTTGATGAATGCCAAGGTTGAAGTTAATGTGTGCTATTATCTGTTTGAAAATTGCTAAATTATCTGCGTCAGGAGAACAATTATTGAAATTACTCAACCTATATTAACGGATAATGTAATGCACTTTGTTATTACTTTGTAGGGTTTGTCAATATTGTACTACAGGGTCCCGGGTACAGGGTTTCCTGAAAGAACTGTATTGTTGAAAACTTAAATTTTGGGGCATTTTAGTGCTAATTGAACCAACCAGAACTAAATTTCAATCCGTTCCACGGAATCAAATATCAATCAATAACATTTAACATTTTCATGCACAGTGAATGGCACTCCTAATACAGATCATTGATTGATATTTGAATCTGTGGAAAGTTTGGAAATGGGGAGTTTCGTAAAATTTTATATTTCAAGAACGGTGCGGTCAATTGGCAAAATTATAAGAAGTATGTGATAGCTGATGTATTCCTCAATCAAGTCAGTTATGTAGTTGTGTTTGGTTTGGGCATTAAAATACCCCAAAAATAAGTTTCTGACAATTCAGTTCTTTCCGGGACACCTTTAGTAACGAACAGAATGAATTAAGAGCAGTTTTGTATGATGTATAAATCTCTTGATTAACACTGCCGTGCACTCTTGAAGTTGTGTCTGTCATGACATTGAGCTTTTTTGATATGTATTGTGTTCTATAAATACACACAAAGAAAATCCAGATTTGTAAACCCCAACTGCAGTTTACAATTTAGATGGATTTTATTTCACTGTTTCACTCCTGTTTGCCATTTCAAAATTTTTTAACTTTTTGTTGAATCAGCGGGACAAGCAAGTGTTACAATGCATCATGTCACGTAGTGCACAGTGCACCAAGTGTCATGATGTATATGTGACAAGATCTGGTCCACTTAGACCAAAGTTTGAAACTTGAGTTCCTAACAATTAGTAAGTTTTTAGTGGGTTCGCCGTCGGACAAGTTAAGAACTGTTAAGCTTTCATCAGGAGTAGCTCTGATTTCTTCAGGACTAAGTACCTCAGAATGAAACATGTAGGCCACCCCTGGTCTACTGATGGCTCTGAAAAGAGCCGTTTGCTGAAGACTGTCCCTTATCAACAGAGAACAAGCACACCTCGCCTATCTGATAATGTAAACTGTTTGGTGGCTCTGAAAAGAGCCATTCACAGAAGACTGTCCCTTGTCAATAGAGAACAAGCCGCAGACCTCGCCTATCTGCTGATGTAATCGCTTTGGTGGCTCTGAAAAGCGCCATTCACTGAAGACCACCCCTTGTCAGCAGATAACAAGCAGACCTCGCCTATCATCTAATGCAGCTGCAGAGAGTTTGCAACAAAGTAGGTTGCCTCAGTCCTACCTCTTTGTGTGACTATGAATTGAAAATAAATAGGCTGCCCCTTGCCTCTAAGGTTGGTGATCATAGACTGCAGTCAAGTTATGAACTTTTAATATGTCCATTTTCTTGTCCATGTTTATTTGTTTGTTTTGTTTGTTTTTTCCGCTTCATATTTTTTCCTTTATCTCAATTTCATTACTGCCAACTTTGGTCTGATCGGATCAGATCTTTTCACATAACGCAGGACACAGAAAGAGTGCTTGACTGTGAACCTAAGGGCTTGGGAAGTTTTCCCAAGTTTGTCCAATCAAAAGCCTTATCTAACATTTGTCTTAAAGAGCTTTGGGAATTACTACTTCTATGTTTTCTCTTTTCTATTCTGTCACAGAATTCAAGTCAAATCCATCCATTATGCCAGTGGGTGATGGTGATGATAATAGTATAGGACAAGACTGGTCTGTCTATTGCCATGCAATGACAGATGATGAACAGCATTTGAACAATTTGTACTAGCTATGTTGACTGGATAGTAAACAAGGTAGAAAAAGAAAATCCATGCTTGTTTGAATGGTTGCAATTCTTAAAGGGGCATGGTGGGTTTTTGTCATGTTATGTTTTTCACAATTAAAACAATATGTTTCCAAATATTGAGTTGCATTCACCGTAAAAGTGACATAATTAATCGGATTAACTACCATAGCAATAGATGAATACAATTTTAAATATATCGCCCTGCACTACAACGTTCACTCGGTACCTATGCATTGAACCATAGATGTCAAAGAACAGGGATAAAGACCTGTATCTTAATTGACCTTTTTGGTAAATCCCATTAAGCTTTTGCGAGTACACCTGAGATGTCATCATTTGACATCAAGCCAACTTGCATTGCACAGTAACGATGTTCGCTGAACGATATGTGCACATCAGCGCAGATTGGCGTGACATCAAATGACGACATCTCAGGTGTACTCGCAAAGGCTTATGGGATTTACAGAAAAGGTCAATTCTATAGAATATGCATATTATGCCGATCACTCCCACCTGTTATGGTGCAATCTGGTTGTAGTGCCGGGCGATCTATTCAAAAATTGTATTCATCTATTGCTATGGTAGTTAATCCGATTATTATGTCACTTCTACGGTAATTGCTCCAGCGGTTTTGATATGAGAGGAAAAATGTTTATAGCAATACCCCATAGGATAGCTTAGGATAGTACATACATATCATGGTTGTGATTGCCACAATTCACCACATTTTTATTCACATCATCTAAACCAAACATATCTCATAATGAGAAAAATATGAGCTTTCTTCTGATACCCAAATCTCAGATTTGATGAAGAAAAATGAGGAATGATGCTGTCGATCAGGTTATACCCCTTTAAGAAAAAATATAATTGCATTGATAAAAACATTTAGATAATGATATTATGATATTATATCATAATGTATGCATGTATACATGTTCTCATTTGAATGTGCGTATATTCTTCCCAAGAAGATCTTCTTTGGAGAGCTTTAATCTGAAAACTGTCGCGTAGTGGCAAGAAAAATGCTTCAAAGACATGCTTAAAGTATCTCTGAAGAGCTTCAATGTTAATCTGGAGCAGTGGGAAACGCAGTGCAAAAATGAGACTCATGATGGAATATCATCATGAATGGGACTGTCACTTCTATTCAAATAATATCAAGGAAGCCAAGACCAAAAGGCAGTTGGGCAAATCCAGAGTCAACAGTAACTGAACAGCGAGTGTCCTGGCCATTCTTCATGTCCTGTTTGTCACAGATTGTTGCGCACATGAATTGGACTTGTTAGCCATATGCGCACTCATCAATCTCATTTTCTTTTTTAATCGTTGTTGTCATGGTCATCACCAGTTGGGCTATTCCAGTTGAAATCCACACTCCCCCTGTGGAAGATTTTGGAAATATCTTCCACATGTGGAGTATGAATTTTAAATGGAATGAGCACATCAGCAGCTCCATTTGAAACTCACCCTCCCTCTGTGGAAGATTCAGGTTGAATCTTTCTCAGAGGGTGTATGAAATTCAAATGGAGCTGCCTAATGAGCTAATTCCATCTGAAATTCATACTCCTTGTGTGGAAGATATTTCCAGAATCTTTCACAGGGGTAGTGTTTATTTTAAATGGAATAGCTCAATTTGATGGACGAACCGAGAAGATGCTGTCAAAGTACACAAAATATGTAGAAGTAATTTGGCATAACAAAACAAAATATTAAAAGTAAAAAATGTGTAATCAATCAATATCATTGCTTATTACATCTTAGCACAGGTAATAATACATGATTATATGTGATATGTAACTAGCGTAGCATGGTATCCAATGTCTGCTATAATGAATCCATATTAGATAAATGTCATGATACGTACTTGACGAGCCACAGTTATATTATTGTCTAGCGGGGGCATTTCTCCAAATTTAGAAACATCCGGACCTGGAGGGGTTAGAACTTAGAGCGCACATGCAATTGGCAATGCTGATGTATATTCGTATCATATTTCTATATTCAGAGTATCATTGATAACCTCTTACAATGGGGCATTTCAATTGAAATCCTTACTCCCCCTGTGGAAGATGTGACTTTAATCTTCCACACAGGGAGTGTGACTTTCAAATGGGGTAGAATGGGTGGCTCCATTTGAAATCTACACCCCATATGTGAGAGATGAAGGCACTCCATTTGAAATCTACACCCCATATGTAAGAGATGAAGGCACTACATTCCATAGGGGGTGTATGGATTTCAACTGGAATAGCCCAAAAGAGGAGAGCCCTGTGGGGGAGAAGTTGGTACTATTGATAGTTCCCAGGGAGCACCTGATCAATGTCATCAATATAATGTTATGCAGGTGAGAGGACTAAGGCACCATTATGAGTTTACTGTATGGCGACAGGGCTCGTTTAGATGCTTGCTTTAAATTAGATTAAGGTCTTCTGGATTGTTTTCTTTAATTTTGCATATGGGTGCTTGAGTTTCAAATTTCTCTTGAAATGTAAAGAAATTGTATGTAACTAAACTTGGTATGTATTAATATAAACCTCAAAAAGTCAATGTGAATGATTTGGTTATATTCATGTTGCTAACCACCTGATGTAGGGGTGTGTTTGCATGGTTTAGAAAAATACTTTTGAAAATCAGTCATGGTGATGATTTATAATATAATCATTTTAAAACAAAATTGCAAATTTGACCTTTGCATTTTGATTGCCACAAAATATTTTGCAAATTTGATCTGTGAATTTTGATTGCCACAAAATATTTTGCTAGGACCCGGGGTCACTCCCATTGTGGCCTGTACACCATCCGCGATAATCAACTTTTGAAAAGCACCCTAAACAAGGATTTAACCCTTGGCTAAAACGATACCCTTTTTACACCCTAAACAGGGATTTTATTCCTTGTATCAAATTTCATACCCTAAATTTAATTTCCGCATATTAGCAATTGCAATTTTGCTACCCTTTTTTCCAATTTTTCATGTTTTTGACACCCTAAACACGGTACGCGCATACCCACGAAAAACTACCCTTTTTACGCGTTTTCGTTATCGCGGATGGTGTACAGGACACAATGGGAGTGACCCCCCGGGGCTAGGACTGAAACTTTATGACACAAAGATTAAATTTATGGAAAGAAATGCTGCTAAATAATGTTTCATTTTTTTGCAAGTTTGCAAAAGAAGGATACTGCCAAGTTAAAATTTAAAGATTTACTGGAAAATTTCTGAATGCTCAATAAAAACATGCTACAAGCTGTATCGAAGTGATTGGTACCCATCAGTTTTCATCGATAATGGATGAGTCTAACTTACCAAAATTCAACACAATATCCAAATAAATTACAGAGTAATTGCCATAAAAAGTCTAGACTATACATTCTGGACATTTAAAGAGTATCCAATGTTGGGATTTGGAAGAGGCAGGCTTTTCAATAAACATCAAATTTGATGGGTACCAATTATTTTGATACAGCCTGTCCCATCCCAACTCAAATGCATCATAAGTGTTGACGTTGATGCACCATTTTGAGTATAAATTGAAGTGCTAATGATAATGGTACACACATCAAAAACTGATTTTTAAAGAGGTATTTAGTAAACTGATAATATTCATTACCTGCCAAATATAATGATCAATTTAGTGAACAAACTTAAGGGCCATACAGACTCCAAATATTTGACGTAGAATATTTGTTCAACAAATATTTGTTATTTATTTCAATTAATTTTATAATCTCGCAAATGTATGTTGACAGAAAATCATTTATGTTATGTGGAATGTCTGATGGAAATGTATTATTGATTTTACATTGATCATCAAACATTCGTTAGAAGTTAAATACTATAAAAGTTCTGCCTAATGACGCACTTGGGCTTCTTTGCCTTGGGGAAAATTTCATGTGCAAATAGAGAGCTTCCTCCTCTAAAATCCCAACAAGCATTAAGGTTCCATGCCCTTATTTGCTGGTGGGAATTTTACGGGAGGGCACTTTAAGGTTGTGCCTAAAATTCCACTTATGTCAAGGGAGCCCATAGCGCCATTAGGCGAACCTTTATGGTATTTTACTGGAAATAGAATGGGAATAAATTAGATAATGAAGTCATGTTGCATCAAATATTCTACATCCATTTAAAAGTCTGTAGCAGCCCTTATGAGGTATTAAACACTACACTATCCTAATAGTAATAAATGCTACAGGCAACAACGCTCTCAAAATAAATCGGCTTTATGAATGTTTACAATTAATATTTACCGGAGGTTTTTGTTATTAAACAATACAAATGCTAGTTAGATTGAACTTGGCAATAGGGATTTGCTTGTCGGATGCAATAGGCTATTCCAGTTGATTTCCATACACCCCTTGTAGAAGATATAACCTTCTATCATCCACATAGGGAGTGTAGATTTCAAATGGGGTTACCTAAATAGGGAATTCAATTTGAAATCTACACCCCCTGTGTGGAAGATTAAGGTCATGTCTTCCATAGGGGGTGTAAGGATTTAAACCAGAACAGGCCAATGTAAAGCATCGCAATGTAAAAACTCATCAATAATGCACTGAAAATAATCGGCTTCATGAATGTTTACAGTATGTAACTGAGGTATTTGTTAATAAACAATACAAATGCCAGATATATTGAGCTTGGCATTTGGCTCACCTGAAATGTTTTACTGAAAAAGTGGCCCATGTTAGGGCATCCGTATCTTATTCATGATGGTGTACAAACTTAGTCATCGTATTGGTAGCAAACTTAATTTCAATGGGGTTCATAGGGGACCAGTCAGCGTAGAAATGTTGGATCACGACACTATGTAGTTGAGACATGTGACACCGTCATGGAGTGTGAGTGGTCTGACTTTCAATAGAGTTATGTTCTCAAAATGGTTGGAACTCCATGCCTTAAAAGCGTGGCTCTGAAAAGAGCTGTTTAGTTGCAACTACAACAAGTCTAACTGCCGAATCTGATGTGTTAATTACAAATAAGCCATGTTTCCACTCATATAAACCATGGTATTATTTTCAAATCAGCAATCATACAGTCAAGTAAACTCACATGGAAAAGTTATAGAAATTTAGTCAACAAAAAGTAATTTCTCGGCCTGGAAATGGACAGACACATCTTGTTCATGTTAAAAGTGAACACAACTTGCTCTTTGTCTTTGAATGTTTAAATATTTGGTTTCAAATCAATTCATTACAGCAGAAATCATAGGTTATGGAATTTGAAAATGTCACAGAATTTCATTTATTTTTCTGAAAAGGACAGGATGTAGAACTCGCGTAAAATATGATACAACTTATGCAAACCAAATCAGAAATTTATATATATTGCACGTTCTCCATTTTCTATGTGATCTTTTCTATATTCATTAAATTGAATCTCAATTTCTCAAATTCATTTTGTCCTATTATACCTTCATTATTTCAAGGTATGAATTAGCATCATTTCCACTCCCTCGTTTCAATTAGCTCCACTGGGTAATGTAATTCATAAGTACCATTGCATTTATACACAACTTTACCCAGGGGAGATGAGGCTGTGTTACACCGATTCCTTTTTGTGAATGCTTGAAGGAGAGAAAAAGAGGTCAACTCTGAATGAAAAGGATGCTTTTAAAAATTAATAATAGCAATGATTGTTGCATCACTGGGATGCTCTGTTTTCATGCCTTTAGAAAGTTAGAATCCCAGATGATGCTGGGTGTGAAGAAACAACCGTTAGCTACATTTGCTGCAATATTATACAAGTCCTGGGAACATGTGGATGAGGTTTACATGTGTTCACCGAATATTTGCACTTATAGGGATATAATATTTATATATTTATCAATTTGTTGATAGTGGACATAATAATTTTGTTCAAGTTTCAAGTAATGATAGATTGATCAGTGTGTTTTTCTTGGACACAATTGAAATAAACAACTGAGCTATATGTGACGTGTCATGTCAAAAGGAGACACTTTTGGGCAGGATCGTAAATGGAGAAATAGCCAAAAATCTTCTCGGGGTGATTTTTTCACAATTTAGGTTTGTTGCGAATTTGTGATGTTATTAATGTTTAAAATATTGTCTGATAGTGTCAGACCGGAATATAACTGGCATCTTGTATTTTTTGAGACATTTTTCAAGGTAATTCCTATTCTCAACATTGGCAATAATATTTTTAAAGGCCGATATCTCAATTTTCAATTTCAAAATACCATAACTTACGAACTCAATATCCTCGCTTAGGAATGTCCGATTTCATTGGGGAAAACGGCGTTGTGGAGCAAAATATCTCTATATTTACGATATGTAAAAACCTCAAAATTGATACCCTGCCCAAAAGTGTCTCCTTTTGACATGACACGTCACATATATGATAGCAATGGCAAAAATGCAAATGTTTATTATTTTTTGTTCAAAACAATTTTAAAAAGTTCAATTTCAAGTAATATCAGTAAACTTCAATCTCCTAATTTGCATATTTCTCCAGCCAGCTCGTCAAAATCCAACAGCTGTGATTGGTCTGAGTTATTTAGGCCCTACATGTATATATGATGTCTATATGTTCTATCATATTTTAGGGTTGGGCAATAAGGGTTGGTTATCAAGAACCAATCCTGATAACAGTATCATGGTGGTATATACATACCAAGGTATTAAATTGCCCAACTCTTAACTAGTCTTGTAAATGCTGATGAGTATAAAGAACTATTTTAAAGCAGTAAATAAATTCTTGAAAAATTAATACAAAATGCATTGTTATACACATTTTTGCTTCTCATATTAAACCGCTGAAACAATACAACTCACAATTTGGAAACATATTGTAGGCCATAATGTACGATAGAAAACAGAACATGAAAGATTGAACCACGCCCTTTTAAGTATCATCAAAGGTCTGGTCAAGCCTCGAAATAACCAGGCACCCAGGAGCCATTTACCCAATGGTCAGCATTTTGGCTCCTGGTCCACACCAAAATCAAGTGAACCAGGCTCTACATTTAAACAAAAATTAGAGCCTGGTAGTTAAACCCGTTTTTGTATTTAATGTGTACAATTAAAATCTAAATGACTCCTAGCTCTTTAAAAATGGCTCCTGGTTCACTAAATAATCACAGGACCAGGAGCCGCTTTTTCCAAATGTGTGGCTCCTGGTCCAGATCTGCTTATTTCGAGGCTTGGGTCTGGTCTCGTTTTAAGTATGTAAATTCAGTAAATATTTGAAGAAAAAAAATTGTTGCATAAGAGACCAAGACAGTCTCCCTTTTAAAGAAATGCAGCTGTATGTGAAATGTATTGATTGAATGATTATACATGGCATTTGCCATGGTTTATATTCGAAAGAAAGAAGCATTTGACTGTCGGGCCTAGTCGGCAAGCGAAAGCCCTTACAGGGATTGTCAATCTGTGCTGAGCAAAATCCATTATGTGCAACATTGTATAAACATGCACTATGTAGAGAGGGAAGGTTTGATTAGGAATTGTAGGTCAATAACATAAAGGTCTATGGTGGGGTCAGCAAGGAAAAATAAGTTATAAAAGCATACTAGTGATATATGTAAGGCTACTGAAGAAAAACAAGAAAAACTCGTTGTACAGGTGGACAAACTTGCCTAGCAAGTTTGTCCACCCGTAGAACAAGTAAAACAAGTAGAACCCGTAGAACAAGTTTTACTCTGAAAATGTTTTTGAAACTTTTCTGATTTTCTTTTAACGAAAAATGTCTGTCAAAATCAATCCAGTGGCCAAAAAGAGCTGTCTTTAATTTCATGTAGCTAAAAATAGGCCCCTTAATGCAAAATCTATGTCAGCCAGGTCCATAGAACAGGGTTCTCTTTTGATGCCTAATAAATATTTAACATTTTAGCATTACCAAATGCCTTCAATAAACTTTCAATCTTTGGACCTAAAGTTTCATGAATGTTGTGAGTCATGTTTTTATTTATTTATTCTATTTGAACTTTCTTTATCTAGGGTACATTGTAGCTCCATTCAGTATCTCACGGCACTGCTTTACAAGGAGGCCCTGCCAATACTTAAATACGACTGAAAAGAATGCATAAATATAATTACAATTACATCAGGTACACAATATTAATATTTGATGAGCAAATGGAACTTGTTTGAGCTCTCTGCTATTTTTTATCTTAATATTGTGTCTTTTCCTAGACCCTAACCCTAATCAGGAACCATAAACCTAATCCTTTTTTATCCTATATAAAACCCTACACTTATTTCTAACCCTATATCAGAAATTCAACCTAATCCGTATTTATAACTCTAATGACTTGCCCAAACGTGATCCCTTTATTGCCTGCTAAATTTTGCTCCTCGCTCCGTCCAATGACTAAGTCCATACATTTTTGTACCTCAGCCTGCTAACTATCTTGTCCACTGAACTGTGGAGCTCTATGGGGGATTTAATGATTAATTCATTATTGCTCTAGTTGTTGTCCCAAAAACACAGCAAATTTGGCGGATTCTAATTAAGCGTAAGTTAGGAAATGTATAAAAATTACAAATATGCCAAAAAATCAAGTCTCAAAAAAAAAAAAATGAAAAAGAATGTGTATTTTTGGCTTTAAGAAATGAAATTCTATCGAGAGCACCTTGTAATAGAGTCTTCTCCATTCACATATTTTCCAGCCAGGATGTAAGCAAAGAATTGATCAACCTTTATGTCAATGCACTAGTTGTCGAGATGAAATTTGAGTAAACCTGACTGTTTTTCTTGGTAAATGTGAAGTAGCTTGGGTCGAGTAATAAAAAGTAGTGTTGTCTTTGTGAATTCAAAATGGTGCCTATGACGGATATTATTGCACATGCATTGAACTTGAAAAATATTGTTTGGTTATAGCCACATATCCGTTTGGTTTGATATGGATAATGGTAAAATTTACGATTGTTTGATTATTAGGGCGGTTGTCGTAGAATTTCCATTGTCAACAATCGTCAAATCTCCAGATCCGACGTCGGCAAGTTGTCGACAAAGTAATACATCATTTAAGTACAAATATTAAGTTCAGAGACCATGTTATACATCGTTCATTAACATCAAAATATTACTGTCAATTACACGTAATCATATCGGTAACTTACCATTACAAAACAAAGTCTATTAATCCACCCTATCATTGTCATCTTGTGCTCAATTATTACTTATAATCATTAATTATAATGTTACAATATCACAATATTTGCAATAAGTTCTTAAAAAATGTTTTTGAATGTTATGAAAACATTTTATACCCTTTATATAACCCAATATTTAAACATTTCCTGCAACCTTTACAGACTTACATAACCTGCCGACAATGTCGAATACATTTTTTGTTTGCTAGCGATTCAAAAGAGGACTATGAAGAGGTAATACGGTAGTGCGAGTAATACACAGCACCATGACTATAAGCAATGAATAGGATTTGTGATGATTTTGTAATCAATAAAACGCCATGGGAGAGCATGTTAAAAAGGGATTGTATATAGAAAGGTTACCAGCCTGGCTTCAGATTTAATGTATAGTTGACAGTGTATTTATCTATAGTTGGGAAAAAACGTCATGAGAACATCCTTGTAAAACCTGCAAAGGAAGATCTACAACTTTGTTTTATCTAACCAAAGACTTTGCACACCCAAAGCTAGGCCCAGGGGATAATCATGTTTGATTTGGGTCCGGAGGGATAGTTTGGTTTTGGTAGGGGTGTGCCGCTGAGAATTTGAAAGTGGACCCATCAATATATCAATTTTTCAAGAAATTTGGACCCATCGATATACCAATAGTCAAAATTTTCGGCCAAATTTAACCCAATTTGGACCCTTCGATATATCAAAAGTCAAACATTTTCGGCCAAATTTAACAGAAATTGTCTTAGTTTTTACCAAATTTTGGCGAAATTTCAAAAATTTTGGCTAGATTTAGGCAAAATTGGGCTATTTTCTAAAAAATATGAGAAAATTTTAAAGAAGGACCCATCCATATTCCAAAATTGGCTTAGAAAAGGGGTCAATTTTTAAAGAAATTTTGACCCAACGCTATACCAAAAGTGCAATTTTTTGGCCAAATTTAACCCAAACTGCCACAGTTTTTATGCCTTTTTGAAGAGACTAAATGACCCCAAACTGTCACCAATAGCTTGAGAATCTATCAAAAAAATCAGTCAAAATCAATTCATTTCAGTAAAAAAAAAAGATGTTTTCAATTGCACACAGCTTAAAAAAATCTCCAATGTGCAAAATCTGGCCGGCTGGACCCGTAGAATTTTTTTTTCATATCCTTAAATCAGCAGTCTTTTGCATATCCCTTTTCACGCTCAATCTTTCTTTTTGTATAATATTACCGTAATCACAATTTAAGAGAGAAATGTGCTATTCCAGTTAAAATCCATACACCCCTATGGAAGACATGACCATAATCTTCCACACAGGGAGTGTGGATTTCAAATGGGGTTACCCTATTGTTGATTCCATTTAAAGTCTACACTCCCTGTGTGGGAGGTAAATGCCATGTCTTCCAGGGGGGATATGGATTTCAACTGGAATTGCCTAAATTCAATCACTAAACATGTCGTCTGAAGGAAATAATAAATAATTTGAGCTCTACAGGGTGGGCCATTAAAAAGTTCACACTTTTTCGATGGCTTATTTCTCAGAAATGAAAACACATATTGAAATAAGTTGAACATATTTGTAAACCTCTATGTCTGGACTGTCATTGCTGAAAAGGGCATTAACATCCATGGTCTAATTACAAAATGGCGACCATTTAAAGCAGAGAAGT
The DNA here is from genome assembly GCF_039555335.1 of Amphiura filiformis. Taxonomy (NCBI): domain Eukaryota; kingdom Metazoa; phylum Echinodermata; class Ophiuroidea; order Amphilepidida; family Amphiuridae; genus Amphiura; species Amphiura filiformis. Next base: position 2,351,600 of record NC_092633.1, read on the forward strand.
CAAAACCACTTTGCACACACGTAAGACTATAGACAATGATCATGCATATTAAGTTTTTAGGCTTAAGCAAGTTTTAAAAAAGTTTGATGACTCTATATGCATTTACTTGAGTGTCATTGCCGGGGTCATCGGACTCATGCGTGTATGAGTTGTTTACTGTTTGAAAATCATTGACCTGTAAAATTGACACAAAAGGCTGATTGGACATGCTCATTTACATAACAAATACACTAGTTTTGGAGGAACTTCAAATTTAAAATGCCTTGCGTATGCGTTCTTGTCATTCATGTTAGAGATACCCGTGTAAGTACTTTGAGGTGATTCTTGCTGTTCAAAATGCGGCAGTTTACAAAGGAGGAGCAATTTTCATCGAGGAGGAAATTTCAAGAACCGGAAAGGTGCGCTCTGTCCTGAATGCATGGCCGAACCAGTTTCCGAATACCAGACTTCCTAGTCGCCGACACATCTATAATATTAAAGAAAAGTTTCACTTACATGGAACTGTTCTCAATCGGAACAAATCTAACAGTGGGAGACCACGAACAGGAAGATCAGCCAATCACATTGCCGATGTTAGAAGGGATTTGCAAGCTAACCCAAGATTGAGTACTCGACGGAACAATTGTCCCCATATTCCAAGGACAACATTCAGACGAATCATCACTCATGATATCGAATGGCACCCTTAAAAGATCCTTAAGCGTCATGGACTGCAACCAGGAGATCCAAATCGGCGACTTCAGTTTTGTAACTGGTTAGTTAACAGAGCACGTCGCTTTCTTGATACCGCTGTTGTTGTTGACGAGGCAAACTTTCAAATGGACGGGTCTGTCTCTTCTCAAAACGTCACGGATGTATGCACCGAAGGCAATCCTCCGAGAGACTTTGCTTTTAACGTTCCACATGACAAACGCAAAGTTAGTGTTCTCGCAGCCGTCACAGGAAACAACCGGTTGATAGGACCGATATTCGTTGACCAGAACATAAATGGAAACGTTTACCTCGACATAATCAATGATCAACTAGAGCCTCAACTGGTCCAAATATTTGGACAGCAAGCGAACGTGGCCATTTATCTTGTTATATCTCTATATAAGATTTATGTTATAGTGCAATAACCATCATGAAGACTCGGGTATAAAATTATGCACATTATCTAGAATGCGACTGCAAACAAACGTTAACTGCGCAGAATATTTAAAGCTACTGTTACATATTCTGTTCAACTGGAAGGCTACATATTCTGTTTGAAAAAGAAATATTTATTTAAATATGGTTAATTTACAAGAGAAATATTGACAGAACTTTCATGCGTACTGTTGTTTTTCTTCCTTTGTTCCTAATCCATTGTGGTGTGAACCAGCGACCACCATATATCGCGTGATCATCCGCTCCATTTGACTTACGTGTGTGCAAAGTGGTTTTTGACCCCCTTGCTTCAAATGGCCGCCATTTTGTAATTAGACCATGGATGTTAATGCCCTTTTCAGCAATGACAGTCCAGGCATAGAGGTTTACAAATATGTTCAACTTATTTCGATATGTGTTTTCATTTCTGAGAAATAAGCCATCGAAAAAGTGTGAACTTTTTAATGGCCCACCCTGTAGTTTTTCCTTTGAGCATCAATAGCTCAGTTTGAGATGGTTACACAAATGAGCGCAAAATGTTTTAAAGAAAAACAGAAAATAGCTTGGAAACATGTCAGAAAAAGATTTCCCATGTGTGCGTAGTAAGGAAACTATCAATTCTAGTAATTATTGCCTCTCGTTACTAAAATGTCGCTTCTGGGCTCTTGTATTCAGGCAATTACTGCTGTGTTTCATTTCACTGCCACAGCTTAAGTTGTAACCAGCTTTAATTTGGAGGCAGTGTTTATAATAAGAGGAATACTGTGCATGTATTGCTAATGACTTCAGTTGTTTATTATTTAAGAAATAAATGGAAATGCATTATTCTTTACACCCAAATAATGTGTCCGAGGCAGTAAAAAATGTAAATAATGGGTGAGGCGCAGCTGAACCCATTATTTAAACATTTTTACCACTGAGGACACATGGGTGTAAAGAATAATGCTGCACCCTCTATTTCTATTCTAATAGTGCGATTTCAAGAGAAAATATCACTTTTTTTTCCCAAATATTTTAAGTTATTTACTTCAAGGTGGAGAGCGTACGCGTAGCCAAAGCGTAAGTGACAGCGAGTATTGCGGAAATATTGACCGCATCACCAAGCGTAATGATTTGCATAGAATTTGTAGCATCGCTTATACTGCAGTGTGCTTTGGTGTGAGCTGTTATGCAAGAAAAACATAAAGTTCCTTGCCCTGGCCACTTTATTGTAATTAAAGGTCTTCAGGTGATGCGTTGCAACAAATCACAGTGCACGAATTTGAAAAATGTGTTGTGGATGTCCCGGGTGGATGTAATAGAATTGTATTTACAAACCCTTGCTATTTAAAAACCATGACATGTCTTTTATAGAGGGTATATGGATTTCAACCGGAATTCCTTAATTCAATCACTAAACATGTCGTCTGAAGGAAATAATAAATAATTTGAGCTCTAGTTTTTCCTTTGAGCATCAATAGCTCAGTTTGAGATGGTTGCACAAATGAGCGCAAAATGTTTTAAAGAAAAACAGAAAATAGCTTGGAAACATGTCAGAAAAAGATTTCCCATGTGTGCGTAGTAAGGAAACTATCAATTCTAGTAATTATTGCCTCTCTTTACTAAAATGTCGCTTCTGGGCTCTTGTACTCAGGCAATTATTGCTGTGTTTCATTTCACTGCCACTGCTTAAAGTTGCAACCAGCTTTAATTTGGAGGCAGTGTTTATAATAAGAGGAATACTGTGCATGTATTGCTAATAACTTCAATGGCATATTATTTAGGAAATAATGGTAATGCATTATCTTTTACACCCAAATAATGTGTCCGAGGGAGTAAAAAATATAATATAAATAATGGTCCAGGCGCAGCTGAACCCATTATTTAAACATTACTGCAGAGGACACATTATTTGTGTGTAAAGGATAATGCTGCACTCTTTATTTCTATTCTATTACCACAAAATAGTGTGATTTCACCTTTTTGCCCAAATATATCAAGGTAGAGAGTAAGGCTGGCATTTTCGGTCGGGTAAACGGGTACCGCCTGAGATTACATTACCGGTAGGAAATACCTCCCGCACCCGAAATTCAAAAAAAAAAAAAAAAAAAATTTTTTTTTTTTTTTTCAAGTTTTTATTTTTTCGGTTTTGTAGTGTCCCTGGACCTAGACCTAAATGCTAGGATCATTCATGGTTGACCTAAAAAAAAAAAAAAAAAAAAATTCAATACATTTTGAAATCATTAAGCTCTAGTTTTTCCTTTGAGCATCAATACCTCAGTTTTAGATGGTTGCACAAATGAGCGCAAAATGTTTGAAAGAAAAACAGAAAATAGCTTGGAAACATGTCAGAAAAAGATTTCCCATGTGTGCGTAGTAAGGAAACTATCAATTCTAGTAATTATTGCCTCTCGTTACTAAAATGTCGCTTCTGGGCTCTTGTATTCAGGCAATTATTGCTGTGTTTCATTTCACTGCCACTGCTTAAGTTGCAACCAGCTTTAATTTGGAGGCAGTGTTTATAATAAGAGGAATACTGTGCATGCATTGCTAATAACTTCAGTTGTATATTATTTAAGAAATAAATGGTAATGCATTATCTTTTAGACCCAAATAATGTGTCCGAGGCAGTAAAAAATGTTAATAATGGCCAAGGCGCAGCTGAACCCATTATTTAAACATTACTGTAGAAGACACATTATTTGTGTGTAAAGGATAATCTTGCACTCTTTATTTCTATTCTATTACCACAAAATAGTGTGATTTCACCTTTTTGCCCAAATATATCAAGGTAGAGAGTGTACACGTAGCCAAATAGTAAGTGACAGCGAGTATTCCGGAAATATTGAACGCATCACCAAATGTAATGATTTGCGTAGAATTTGTAGCAGCGCTTATACTGCATTGCGCTTTGGTGTGAGCTGTTATGCAGAAGAACCTAAAGTTTATTGCCCTGGCCACTTTATTGTAATTAAAGGTCTTCAGGTGATTCGTTGCAACAAATCACAGTGCACGAATTTGAAAAATGTGTTGTGGATGTAATAGAATTGTATTTACAAACCCTTGCTATTTAAAAACCATGACATGTCTTTTATAGAGGGTATATGGATTCCCTAATTCAATCACTAAACATGAAGGAAATAATAAATAATTTGAGCTCTAGTTTTTCCTCTGAGCATCAATAGCTCAGTTTAAGATGGTTGCACAAATGAGCGCAAAATGTTTTAAAGAAAAACAGAAAATTGCTTGGAAACATGTCAGAAAAAGATTTCCCATGTGTGCGTAGTAAGGAAACTATCAATTCTAGTAATTATTGCCTCTCGTTACTAAAATGTCGCTTCTGGGCTCTTGTATTCAGGCAATTACTGCTGTGTTTCATTTCACTGCCACTGCTTAAGTTGCAACCAGCTTTAATTTGGAGGCAGTGTTTATAATAAGACGAATACTGTGCATGCATTGCTAATAACTTCAGTTGTATATTATTTAAGAAATAAATGGTAATGCATTATATTTTACACCTAAATAATGTGTCCGAGGCAGTAAAAAATATAATATAAATAATGGTCCAGGCGCAGCTGAACCCATTATTTAAACATACTATGGAAAGAACTCCCTTCTTCTCTCAAATTGACTCGGACTCTTGCTACCTTCAAATCCAACTTTAAGAAATATATCATTTGTGGTTACACAGAGGACATCTAATACCTTCACGATACATTTCGTTCTTCTTTTGTACTTTAGTTCAATCCATTTTTTTAGTAAGTACTTGCTCACACCCTCTCATCCTTAGTCTTCAGGAGCCATAGTTTTACTTCAACTTCATTCCTTCTATCTTAACTATCATCCTCGTGTTAAATCGGATCATCTGTTTTGTGTTTGTCTGTCTGTCTGTATGTCTGTCTGTTTGGTAACTATTTAAGAGGGCCCTGCACTCCCACGCTCCGCGTTTAGCAGGGTCCTCGCCAATCACCTGATTTAACCCTATATTCTCAGGTTGATTCAATATTACTATTGTTATTATATTAGTTATTTATTACCATGATTTTATTATCATTATCACTATTATTGCTTCTGCTTATCATTATTGAATTACATTTGTACATTGTATTATTGATTGGTGATTGGCAAAATAAAATATGAATGAATGAATGAATGAATGAATGAACATTACTGCAGAGGACACATTATTTGTGTGTAAAGGATAATGCTGCACACTTTATTTCTATAAGTTACCACAAAATAGTGCGATTTAAAGAGAAAATATCACTTTTTTTCCCAAATATTTTAAGTTATTTACTTCAAGGTGGAGAGCGTACGCGTAGCCAAAGCGTAAGTGACAGCGAGTATTGTGGAAATATTGAACGCATCACCAAGTGTAATGATTTGCGTAGAATTGTAGCAGCGCTTATACTGCAGGCACGCTTTGGTGTGAGCTGTTATGCAAGAAAAACATAAAGTTCCTTGCCCTGGCCACTTCATTGTAATTAAAGGTCTTTCACGTGATGCGTTGTAACAAATCAAAGTGCGCAATTTTGAATCATGACTTGTGGAGGTAATAGAATTGTAGTTACAAATCCTTGTTATTTACAAACCTTTATTGTAGGGGGCCACCTTAATTACAAACTGCATTAATTCTGGTTTTCTTAACCATTGGTTTCTATGGGACAGGAAACTGTCAAATGTTGTGAGGAAAATCTTCAAAAGTTGCTCAAAAAGGCTACCAAATCATAGGTTTGGCAACCCTGGGCAATAAAGGTAAAATGCGCACTATACCATTTTCACCCTTATTGGGCAGATGCGCTTTACACTTTGCTCAGGGTGTAAGCTAGCCAGTAGTCCGTCCACCTGTCATTTTAGACAAGCAGTTTTCTCCTGGGACAGGCAAAATTAGTGCCTATGATACCTGCTTAATTCTAAAAATAATGCTTGAATAAATTCTGTGAACTCAAAACAAGACCAGACTTAATAAATCAAGGCTATCGCAACAGCTATTTGCGCTGACTGAATCCCCAGAAGGAGGTCTATGTTTTTAAACTCAAAACAAGACCAGACTAATAAACCAAGGCTATCGCAACAGCTATTTGAACTGACTGAACCCCCAGAAGGAGTAGAGGTTTATGTTTTCAGTGTTAAATTTTGGACAGGAAGTCTTGGACAGGCACTTGTCAATCCTAGCCAAGACCCTGGTCTCACTGTTGGCGCTGTGCGCTTCTGCTCACACTTCGTACTCGCCGTGCTGGCATCGCAATTGAAGCGAACTGACACACATGTTACACTTGATGCACAGTATATAACTCGGGAACTTGATACAAATTCCATAAAAATCAACTTTACTGTGGATGTTTAGGTATATGCATTTTTACACCGATCATTACCAAAATCCAATCTAATTAGTAACTTCCCATCCTAGGGCCTTGTAACCGAAATTAATCAGTTAATCGGGAATGCCTATGTAGTGTTTGTACAATCCTAGACATTATCATCTTGATGTACTGGAATGGATAGTCACAGGGGAAAAAAAGAATCCATGTTTCAATGATATTTTTTAATGAAATAAATGTTCTCAGATGCTCTTATGTTTATATGAATCTCATCATGTACTTGGTATCCCAGCACATGAGCTGTTCCTGTTAAAATCTGTACCCCCTATGGAAGACTTATGTCTTCCATCTTCCACACAGAGGGTGTGACTTTCAAATGGGGTTACCTGAATGGGTGACTCCATTTGAAATCTACACCCCCTGTGTGGGAGATTATTTAAGGTCATGTCTTCCATAGGGGGTGTATGAACATTAACTGGAATAGCACAGAGTGTAATGATTGGAGTATCATGTGTTTTGATGATTATCATTTCTGACGTACACCACAAACAAGGCTATAGAAAATGCATGCCAGCATTCAAAGTAAACCGCCACATGCTCCGTGAACAAACTTTCATCTGCCTCATCTGTGCAAACACTATGGACCACAATGGCCTCATCCCAATGGCATAGTTCAACAACCTCAATTAAAGAACCATAGTACAAAATTTGACCTCAAGTTGCAGAGTATGAGTTATTGTACCCAAATTTTCAAAGGTCATTCAATGAAAGTACAAAATGTATTAGGGTTAAAGAACTTTGTCCTGATAGATGAACATGTTGTGGATCCTAGTGAAACTGGCAAGCTGATTAATTCACGTGATAATTGAAAATCCCTTTGATGAAGCCACCACACACGCATATATCAATGTCGGGTTTTCACGATTCTGTTCATATTAAATGGCTTTTTTCATTTAGATAGCATCTGTATGACCTGTAATACACTCAGATTTTAGAATGTTTTTCTTTCTTCATTTTCTTCAATTACATGTTATCGTCATTACTACTGTTGTATGTTTGTTTATTCATTAAATGTTGATTCAGATTGTTTGATTTGAGAAGCAAAAAGTAAATAAAGTAAAAAGTGTGGGTAGAGGAGAGAAGAAAATAAATAATTGAAAAAGCAGTTATCATTTAGTGTTGTATACTTGTTTATTCATATAATGTTGATTTAGATTGTTTGAATTAAAACGTAGAAAGTAAATGGAGTAAAAAAGTTATGGGAGAGGAGGGAAGAGAGGAGGCAAGGAAGTGATGAAATGGGGAAAGCTGGATAGAGAAGAAAGGATAATTAAATAGGTCATTGAGAAAGGAGATGAGGGAGAAAGGAGAGAGTAGGGAAGGGGAGAAATGGGATAGAAAGAAAGGAGAAAATGTAAATGAGAAAGAAGATGAAGGAGAAAGAGTGAGAAAAGGAAAGAGAGGGGAGTGAAAGAGAAAGAAGAAAGGGAAAGAGTGGAGGAGAGATAGAGTGGGGAGGTGAGAAAGAAACAGCACAAGATGACGAGAGAAAAAGATCTGGAGTGAGTTGACACTGTTGATTGCTGTGTGTACTTGATTACTTATATGAACCTGTCGCAAAACAGTGATTGCCACTATTATATCACTTTAATTAATAAATACCCGGCACTTAGAATGTGCCTTTGCCAGAGGATTCAAAGCGCGATAAAACAATACAAGTAAGCCAACCTTGTGACATAACTAAATTAATGATTTACATGCAAAATATGCTATTCGCATTATTATTATTGTTGTTGTTGTTGGTATTATTATTATTATTATTATTATTATTTTAGGTAAAGCGCAAAGGCTGGGGGATCTTGCGGTTACAAACCACTGTATTTTTTATATTTTTGTCCCCTAAAATGTTCTTGTCCCCCTCATAAAACTGGTGCCACTACTGTCTAGGTTTTGACCAAATCACACGTTGAAATGCCACGTATGTTGTCACTGGGATGCGCTAAGCTTATTTAGCCAGATGTCTGTCTACCCTATACTCAAGATATACTCAATTTGGTGCACACTTCATTGTGTAGCTAAGTTAGTATATTATGGTTTCAGGATTTGAAGGAGGCCTGCTATGGGTACCAAGTAGCAGATTGGGATTGGGCTGGATATTTTGTAGTTTAGTGAGAGAAATCCTTTTTTGTTTGTTTACCCAGTGTGTTACTTATCAAGTTTTGAGTTTTGAGTCATGATTTTCAAGTTTTGAGTCACAATTTTCAAGTATTTAGTCATGAGTTTCAAGTCAGGATTTTCGAGTTTCGAATGAGGATTTTGAGTTTCAAGTGATAAGTAACACATTTTCCTGGTTGGTCCCTAAAAATGCATAAGCAAGCCTATAAAAAACATGCTGGTTCGTATAGTTACAAGGGAAAAAGTGTATTTTTACATATATATTATGTGTTTAAATTCTTCCACCATAGATGTCACTTTTAAATGCCCATGAAACAAAAAACAAAATCAGAATCAGAAACAATATTGATACACTCGTAGAAAATATACATCTAGCCCTTTTCTATTCACAGATTATCCATTGTATTCCTTTTGTTTGAGGTTCGTTGCCTCAACCATTACCTAGAGTAATGGAGGTAGCTAGCTGCCCAGAGACCGTTATCAACACAATAGCTCAAGATAACGGTCTCGGGCAGCGAGCTAACCCGGGCGAGCTAAACAAAAGGAATACCATGAACATTCTAGAAACACTATGGAAAGGATCACAACATACATGTAGAATCTGAGTTGGTTACTATTATTTGGAAAAAAATGCATTTACAGCTCGATTTAAATGCAAATGTTACATGGCAAGAGAAAATTATAGAGGGCTCCTGCAGTCCGTATAACAGTAATTAAATTTTAATTAGCATAACGAAGTAAATATTCGTAAATAAAAAGTAACCGTTTCTTTGAATGTAAACTCAGTACATGTATATAAACTTGCCATTGGTTTTTAGAAGGGAATCTGCCTTTATCCTTGCCCAACCCAAAAACGCTCAACGGTCCATGCAAATTAGCTGCTAGGCAAGAACCCCGGGTACTACCCGACCAGGAGCTTGCAAACTAACCTGCGGTACTCATTACAAGTCAAGAGGCTGGGGGTGCAAAGCCTTACTGTGACCTACCCATAATGGGGAGCACCATTGGACACAACGTTACTAGGTCTTTCAAATATCTGCTTACATTCACAGATATAAATTTCATGGTGTTGAAACAGATTGTAGTCCATATAATTTGCATTATTCATTAATTATTTGAATAACAATGGTCACGGGGTGAATAAACCCCAGCGGATTAAAGCAAGTGAATAACCTACCAAACCACTTCAAATACAATTGTCAATTGAGATCAATTCTGTATTGATTTGATTAAATCACTTGCATTTGTCATTAAATAGACTCGCACGCAGGACACATGGGAAGAATATTACACTATCTCGAGGTGTATTTATTTTGGGAAAAAACCCACAACTTTTACAAAATAATACATCAGTTTTTTCCATTTTGTTTTTTGAAAAATGAATACACTTTTACAACAAATTCGTTTATTTTTGCTCAGATATGTAAGATAACGGTTCAAAACAGACCATCACCATAGATAATCGGTGTCTTGTTGAGGTATGAATCGCATTTTAGTCGCGCGGTAGGCTCGACGCCTTCGGGGACTCGCCTTCCGAGCGACTAACATGCTCATCATACCTCAACAAGACACCGATTATCTATGGTAATGGTCTGTTTCTCACCCTTTATCTACTATAGACAGGTTCTACATACAGAGCTAATACAGGGTAGTTTTATCCGTAGTTTGGGGCATAGCGCTATTAACCGAGCGCAACCTTTTTAGAACGTTTGAGGTCTTTTTTTGTTTAGGAGTGTGTGATTACATCGGCTACTTTTAATATTTGCTAATTATAGTAACATCCAACATAACATGTGCTATGTGGTGTAGCCCAAGGGTGGGGAGGGTGTAAGGGGTCAGCTTCCACTCTCCCCTGTGGTACAACAAAAACAAGATTTGTCACCAAAACCTACCCCCTTGAAATTTGCCTCTTCCCCCATTGCACCCCTTCCCTCTGGGAAAAACCTGGCTACACTACTGCATGTGCTATGATATTTATTGTACAATAGTAAAGTGCAGTACATGTATGTGTTCTGTCTGTGTTTTACACTTAATTTAAATTTGTGCTGCCAATCTTTCACGAAAAACAAAAAAATGCAGGTAAACCATCTAATAATTCCTGAAAGCTTTTCTCTTATGGTTTTGAAGTAATCGAATGTTATACTAGACCATATGTTACCAAGGACAACGAGTTAGTTGATGGAAAGATTGATTTTGATATTCTAGGAATATATAGCAAGGATGAACTTGTTATATATTGTTGTTTTCCATACCGTGACAATTGTATCAAGTACCATACGTCCAATTTAGATGGGATTTCTTCTATTATGTAAAATGAGCAAATAATTAAATGAATTAAGTGAACAATAGAATATGGTGGTTAAAAACTCATCCTTGATCTTGGCACGTATAAAGCAAGTTCAAACAAGCCATAATATACAAGTTTTAATTTTGTTATTCTTTGCCTAAAATTATGAAATAATATTAGTATATGCAGCTGTCAGGAAGAACTTTTTGTCATTTTAAGCCAAAATAATGATGTAAAATCAAAGAAAACCCATGTACTTTCTCGATCATTTAATTGTAGAGCTATGTGGGGATTAAATGTCTTAATTTTAAAAGACATTTATTCAAAATTGCTCTGTTGTCCTACAACACAATAATTTGGTTGATTCCAATTAAAAGGGCATTTCGTGATCCACAGCCTCATCCCCCCACTTTTCCAAAAAGAAGTTGAGATTTTTATATTACTGGATACCTCTGGCTACATAATGTTTATGTACAAAATATATCTTGCAGATTAATTCGTTTAGCAAAGATATCGTGAAATTTTAATTTCGTTCTGGTATACCAGAACGAAATTACAATGCATTGTCTATGGAGCAGTGTAATACACATAATCATGCATAACTCGCAAAACGCATAAAATCGGAATCAACTGAAATTTTGAGAGTAGGCTTTTTTCGTGGATATCTACAGAAAAATGTCATAAAAAGAGGATGCTAGGATCACAAAATACTCCTTTAAGTTGGGACATGTGTAAACATTACAAATATGCCAAAACATTAAGGGATCTAAAATGAGCGTTTATTGCATTTCGACAGTATTTTTTGTGGGACATGAGAGCACCTCAGAGGAAAAGCCGACGGTCAATTGAAAATTTTGACATTTCATATTGAAGATATGGATTTTTTTCCCAAAAGACCTAATTTTTTTGGTGTTTTGGAAAAAATCCATATCTTCAATACTGAAAAGGTCAAAATTTTCAATTGATCGTCGGCTTTTCATCCCACCTACATACTCTTTAAGTATAAATCATCAGATTTATAAAGTTTACTTCGAGTACTGTTAAATATCAAAAATATCAATTTTTAATGATTTGCCATAAAAAGCGTATTAAATTGCGAATTTCAAAAAATCAAAATTATTTGATATCAGAAAGACATTCTCCGTATTCAGAATGCAATTCGATATGTCTGATGTGCTCTAATGTCCCACAATAAATACTGTCCAAACGTTCATACCCCAGCCCTTAAGTTTGAAAAAAAAATTAACCAAATTCACTTTCAAAGATCATACATTATACTTATAGCTTATAATCATTCTTCTAAATATGAACCTATGATATAAAAGAAACAAAGTGTAATAGATAAAGCTCAACAAATTAACCTCAAGTTTATGGAATAGAATTGCATCTTAATTAAGAAAAGTCTTTCACTACTAATTAGATTTGATATAAGCTTGTCACACTACTCGATATTGACAAATTTATCTCCATGATTCTATCTACTATTGACAGGTTATTGACATCTCACGCACAGTAACAAATTTACCCGATGCCACCTTGGTATTTTACATAGTCGACGACGGGGTTGCTGTACCCGCAGAGGAATGCAAGGATGTCATGAATGAGCTGGATGATACCCAGTTGACGCACTTTCTCGGAGTTGTCGTGAACGGGGAAGCTACCGTAAGAGTGATGACAGGGGGTTTGTTTGGATTCCTTGTGATAATTGAAGCATTGGAAAAGATGAAGAGTTGACATGTAAAATGTGATGTATATAAAGGCTGCCTTGTGTATTTTTGGAGTATTCCATTTGAAATCTACACTCCCTGTATGGAAGATGTAAGATAAGTCTTCCACAGAGGGAGTATGTTTTTTAAATGTAATTGGTTAGGGTTAATTATTTTGAAACCTATACTCCCCTTGTATATGGCTGTACCTATATCTTCTACAACTGTAGAAGAGTATTTCAAATATAAGTTACCCAACTGTCTATTCTGTTTAAAACCCACACTCTCTCTGTTGAAGCGTTGAAGACTTTAGGTAAATATTCCACAGGGGAGTGTGGATTTAAATTGCAATAGCCCAATAGAAATAACACAAGGCAGCAATGACATTTATTGCATTGGGCTATTCTAGTTGTATTCCATACACCCCTTGTGGAAGGCATGACCATAATCTCCCAGACAGGGAGTATGAATATCAAATGTGGTTACCTGAATGGGTGACTCCATTTGAAATGTACACCCCCTGTGTGGGAGGTTATTTCTTCCACAGGGGGTGAATGAATTTCAAATGGAATAGCCCATTTTGTCTGAGCTCTTCAGATGATTTCTGACTCAGTTCATTGCTCAGCTTGCTAGCGGCACTAGCGATGAGAGGCTACAGGCCTGTAAGCCATAATGTACAATTTCCATTATTCTTTTCTTAAAATGCTGAAATAATATTACATTATTCTTTTCTCAAAATGCTGAAATAATATTATATTAGGACATGAAATGCTGTCCTTTTAAAGTCAAAACCCCACTGGCTATTTTGGTCATGTGGTTGGAGCTATATATGAGGGACTTAATGTCTGTTGCCGCATATTCACCACCTCAAAAGGTGGTTGACGGATGACGGTGACGGTTAGGTTAACTCACCTCCAGGCGCATTCGCCTTCACCCGATCTGTTTCTACTGGGGCCGTTACCGTGCATTCCTTACTATTCGCTTGAGTACACCATCAACCGTTTGCTCAGTAGAGGGGCAATTTGCTCAGTAGAAACATGCTCACTGAGGGACAAGACAGCTTTATTCCATAATCGGTGCACTCCCTATCTTGCTGTGGAGGCTTATAATATTATGAAGGTAATACAGAGTTACTCATTATATATTTGTGCCATAAAAATGAGTGTACACACAAATTCCAAATGTTGGAAAGCCTTGATTCACTCCATTGTCATTGTACAACTTATACCAATCAAAGTTTGTTTCTGTGCTTATTTTACTTTCTCTTCCAGTGTATGTAAATGAGATTCCGATTACCACTTTGCCTCCCCCTGGCCCAGACAAGTCATACCTGGCGTGGTTCATCCCTGTCATTGTCGCCATTGGTTTATGTCTATTCTTCTGTTGCTGTTGCTGGTTTTATTGCTTCTGTTGCCGAGTTCCTGCTAACAATAGAAAACAACAGACAGAGGGACCAATGGATCCAGAGACTCTCAAGATGCTGAAGTTTAAGTCAAAGGTCAGTGATAAAACAATGTTTTTTTTGGTCATGTGTAATGGGCTATTCCATTTAAAATCCACACTACCCCTGTGGAAGATTTTGGAAATATCTTCCACAGGGGGAGTATGAATTTAAAATGGAATGAGCAAATTAAGCAGCTCCATTTGAATTTCATACACCCTTTGAGAAAGATTCAAACCTGAATCTTCCACAGAGGGAGGGTGAGTTTCAAATGGAGCTGCTTAATATGCTAATTCCATTTGAAATTCATACTCCCCCTGTGGAAGATATTTCCAAAATCTTCCACAGAGGTGAGTGTGGATTTTAAATGGAATAGCCCAATTCTGTGTTCCTTTGTTTCCTGCACAATGTGCTATTCCAGTTGAAATCCATACACCCCCTATGGAAGACATGACCTTAATCTCCCACACAGGTTGTATAGATTTTAAATGTAGTCACCCATCAGGTAACCCCATTTGAATTTCACATTCCCTGTGTGAAAGATTAAACTCATGTCTTCTACAGAGGGTGTATGAAGCTCAACTGGAATAGTCCATTCTCATTATACACTTGCAATATTCTCAGAAAGCTGATGATGTATGCATTAGACTATGGTTATCTTCATAATGCATTATATGTTTTAGCAAATATAATGACCCTGATGGCTTGCCATGACATGACCCATGTGTTTTAGCATACCTTGTGGCCCTGATGGCTTCCCATACACACCTGCAGAACATGTCTTTTGAGAAGAGCAGGCTGGATTGGCATGAGTTCATTTGAATACTATGCACAGGGATGGATTTCACATTTAGCATTATGATACAAAATATAAAATCATAAGTTACGGGGTATGATTGATGGGTTCAATTTCACAATGGAGAATCAGACGCAATGTAAAATCTTAAGTTAAGGGATATGATCAATGGGTTCACTTTCACAATGGAGAAGTTATGATTGATTGATACATGGTTGGCTATTCCCGTTGAAATCCGTATATGCCGTATGTAAAACATGACGTTAATCTCCCACACAGGGAGTGTGAATTTCAAATGGGATTACTTGAATGGATGACTCAATTTGAAATCTACACCCCCTGTGTGGAAGATTAAGGTCATGTCTGCCATAGGGGTGTATGAATTTCAATTGGAATCACCCATTCCTTAAAACAGGGCTATTTAGAAAAAGGTCCGCTGACCCCTGATATACACTAAACTATAGATTGCTCAGGTGGTAACAAAACTACATGGAAAAGCAGGATTTTGTTGAAACTAAATGAAGTAGATCTGATAAAGCTGAGACGACTTCCCCTTGGTATTTGGTTCCATTATTTCAAGTTTCAGTCTCAGAATCTCAGTGGGTTTTTATTATAGTGATGGAGGCCTTACAAATGGCGCTTTATATCTCTGCATGTATATGATGAGTTCTGGTGCAAAACGTGAAATGCGCAATAATATTGCTGCCTTGTGTAATTTTGTTTTATTGAATATTGTTATTGATGTGTTATTTGATATTTTAGTGTTCATTTTTAGGGATTCAATTATCTTTCGCTGTTGTTCATCACCGTTTAACAATGATGCGGCCACGTCGTCTGTGTGGTTTACTTTGCTTTGGCATATACGCTACAGTAAAAGTGTGGATTCATCACGGATTAACAATGGCTCGCTCCTGTACAAAGGTATAGGAGGAGTTGTTGAATTCTTTTTTATAATGATCACAAGATTTCAATACCATTACTAATTGGTGCCCCCTAATTAGCAGTTACATAATATCTAATAGCATTTTGAATTATAACATTATTAATACAAAATTACACAAGGGAGCCATTTGGATATATCACACATTGCCTCTGAACCATATCGTATGGACATTGCCATGATCCCTCCTATTTATTAATCATAATTATGTAATTGAAGTATTAGAATTGTAAGCCAATGATAAAGAGACAGTATTCTGTAAGGAGATCTTATGATACCTACCTGGGGATACCTACAAACCTTAGGATCAATTTCTTACTAAACCCTCAATTTGGCAGCCTAATTTGGGTGACTTTTGAATATTTCCCATGGCCACCTTCAACCATTTCCTCTCTCGTAGGAACCAACGACAACACAAAAAATTTGGTGAAATTTGGCAACTTTATGACAATGCATATCTTGGCACTCCGTAGTTTCCTGTCCAATAAAGAGCAATGATGAACAGAAATATTGGGTGAATTTTGATGATACGACCTGAGATTTGGGTGGAAAATTGTTGGCAAATGTGACTAGGTTCATTGACTTGCACATCTCCTGTAGACCTCTGAGCTGTGGACGTATCACAATAGTTACGATATACACACACATCTTCTTTTACTGTTGACTGTAGGTAATACAATACAGGTGAATTGTGAGAGTCCACAATGGGTTGCGAGATACCATTACTGTAGGGTTGCCTTGCTCTTGAAAAGGCGATGTTTAGCTCATAGTACAGTCAATTTGGCTGTTCCATTGAAAATCCACACCCCCTGTGGAGGATTTCACTGCCATCTCAATTCCAGTTGCATCTAATGCTCAATCGATATATGCTTTTCCACCCTGCTGTGGCAGTGACATCAGTGCACATTTCATTGGACGCAGCTTTAAATCGCTAGCGTTCGCTCAAAGCGCTGAGGTACACACAGGATTGAAGATACCAAATAGAATTAGCTGCCTCAACACGTTGACCTCACTGCCACATCAGGGTGAAAATTGTATATTTGCATGTTTAAGGGGGTACTACACCCCTGTGGTAAATTTGTGACTATTTTTGCATTTTTCTCAAAAAATAATAACACACTGATAACAAAAGTTATGTATATTATTGGGGCAAGGAATCCAATCACTACACTGAAATGTCAGTGAATCAAGACAAGTGGTTCAGTAAATATGATAGGAAATGAGGTACATCCTAGCGGTACCTCATTTTCTATCACATGTATCAAACCGCTTGTCTTGGGTCACTGAAATTCCAGTGTAATAATTGGATTCCTTGCCCCTATAATATACATAACTTTTGTTACCAGGGTGTTATTAGTTTTTGAGAAAAATGCAAAAATAGTCACAAATTTATTGAGGGGTGTAGTACCCCCTTAATTCCATTTGAATTTGTCCTCAAGTGCAAAAAAAAATTTTGTTTAGAATTTTAAAATCTTAAAAAATATTTTGGGATTTGGTTGGGATTCAAAAATCTTCATCAGTTGGAGTGTGGATTTCAAATGGATTAGCCCATTCTGCCTTTAAACAGTCATAGTCTGATAGGATCTATAGCATTATCTGAAATAATTACTGTAGTAAGGAAATGGCTTTTCAAATAGTACTCCAACCTTATTGCAGCCTGAAACATCGGTGAGATTTTCAATCCTTATTTGGTTAATTATTTGCTTAACTAATTTCATGATTTCATTTACAGATTTTGTGTATGAAAAAATGGGGATGAACAAATTTCACAGCATAACATTTGAACTGTGATGACTGCATACTGCAATGTTTCAAGCTGTATAAGGAAGGTGAAATCCTGGGGGTGAAATATTGGGCTATTCCAATTGAAATCCCTACACCCCCTATGGAAGACACTATCTTAATCTCCCACACAGGGGGTGCAAATTTCATATGGAATCACTCATTCAGGTAACCCCATTTGAAATTCATACTCCCTGTGGGAAAGAGTAAGATCATGTCTGCCATAGTGGGTGTATGGATTTCAACTGCAATAACCCATTAAAGTGTTGGCAAAATTGCCAAAAGAGTATTAATTGTAAATGAAATGATCAGCAGATTAAAAATGTTGGTTTTCCATTTATTTGCATGTATTATACAGTACCCATATCGACCTTATGATCAGACTCCAAACCAAACCCCAAGAGGCTTCGATGTTGCTAAGGAGGGTCTTGGAAACCCTGCTCTCAACATGGAGGATGAGAATAAGAAGGCTAATGGCACTGTGGAAACAACATCCCTAGCAACCAAGGAGGATGCCAAGAGAAACGGACCCAAATTACAAAAGTAAGTTTTTTTGTCCCTGCCAAACAAAGTTTGGAAAGGAGACTTAAAAATGAGCTGTGATATCTGTGTGGGGTGTGGGTGGGCGTTCCCCTCTACTTGTATGTCTGTCCGACCGGGGACTTTTTTATGAGTTGTATGTCAACTGGGGACTTTTATGTGCCAAACTCCTACAAATCAGGACCTGTGTGTTTTCAAGTTTAGTACAACTGGGGACCTCACCCTACCCCTAAAAAGACCCAGGCGGTGATGGAAGCGATACCGCCAATTTTGAGATCGCCATTGGATTAACACATAATCATGAAATCTTCACAAACAATTCTAAATTTGTTATGTGGTGTCAAAGCAAAATTATCTTACGACAATGTACCACACTGTACGTATGTTAATTTTCCATTTGTAATTGCTAACCGTGTATTTTGAATGGGGCTGTCAGCCCTGTATCTTCGCCAGCCTCGTACGTCACGTGTTGCGCTTCCTATGCCGCCTGAAAGACCCCAGTTGTAGTAATGCTTTTTTTGACATTTTCACCCATAGGGGGAGCCCTAGGCCAAGTTTTACAACTGGGGACGTCCCCACTTGTAGCGAAGTCCCCAATTAGTGGGAAAAATGCACACAAAAGTCCTCATTCATAGGGTTTTACGGGTGGGTGTGTGTGTGTGTGTATGTGCACAGAATGTTAACCAATGGCATTAACCCAAAATGCTTCACCTGGTTCCTACCGTATGTACAATTCTCCTTACAAAAATGCCCTGCAATTTCAAACAAGATTGAAGTTTGATGATTTAATTAAAACAAAACAATGGCAGTTTTTCATGTGGTGGTTTGAAATGGTAGTTTTGTAGAATGATTGATCAACCTCAAACTGACTAATAAACTGCATGTTAATTTAGGGATATACAGGAAAAATACAGTGAATGGAATAACTGTATCACCAATTTGATGACTAATAGGCTATTTTACCCTGTGGAATTCAACACCAACATGATTAAGTCTGCAATCATGCTAACATTACTAAATTTGGCAAGGCAACTCAAATTCCTTGGCTTTGCGACCAAGCTGATTTTGTTGTTATATTATAAGTAAGTAAGCCACTAAGAACACACACGGTTTTAAAGTAAGATTAATCTTACTAAATAGCTCTGACGACTCTCAGAGGATATGTGTGTTAAATTGTCATGATATGTATCATGTAACTGTTTAACTCATCAGTATAAAGTCATATCATGCCACATTATTATATTGAGGTGTATGAGTATACCGTCTGCTTTGCTTGGCTCAATTTGGATTGGTTGATTGAAATTTTATACTGCAGACTATACACTAACAGATGACACTGGGTGTCAAGCTCGCTCATCATTCAGTACACAGTTCCTTAACCCCAATAGGCTTCTACATTGACAGAATGACCTTTGTGTATGATATGCACAAAAACTCATACTCTACAACTTGAGGTCAAATTTTGAGCTATCAGTATTAAATAGAGGTTGTTGAACTTTGCTATTGGAGATGAGATCATTGTGGCTCATAGTGATAGTATGAGCCAAATTAGTCTCATACCTAATGGCACCGTTCATTAACCTGAAATCAACATTAATAACTCTAAATTTGACCTCAAGATGTGGTGTATGAGTTTTTGTACCCAACATATTTCAAGGTCATCCTATGAATGTAGAGATATATTGGGGTCAAAGAAATGTGTCCCGGTAGATGATGTTGTTTTGAGAGTTTCCCTGAACACATCAACATATCTATCAGGTTGAAGAGTTGTTGCAGTTCATGCAGTCCATTGCTAGGTCGTCCAAAGGAAAACGACTTTATGGCATTACCAGTCGTGTGTCAGTCAACCTGTGTTTGTTTAAACGGTCACTCCGTGCGGAGACACACTTGGGTCCTAATGGAACCAGGCTCAAACAAAATGCTCTAGCCAGGCTAAAAATCCTATGTCAGTGTGTGATAGTCTGCCAACAAGTGTGTAAGACTTTTAGTTAAAATTTGGTCTCTTATGAACTGTTTAAATCCTACAGAGTGTTTCAAAATGATACTACCTCATACCGTAAAATTCCGTCTACAAGCATATATATGCCTCTAAACAAGGTTTTTTTTGACACAAGAGACAAGAGGCAGACACTCTCAACAAAAACGTTATTTGGAGTTTGAACAACTATATTACTGATAAAGGCGGCTGTACAAACATGTATATTTGTAAGACCAATCTATTGCAATGTTTTTGAGAAGGGTATTGGCCTTTCATATCTTTCGTTAAAAAATATAGTTCATTAACGCAATTTCTAAATTGCAGAATACTCATTTTATTCCTTAATTTAAGGGGGAAAGACTTCTTACAGGTAGGCAATCAGACCAAATAGAGTTGACAATAAAGACATTGAGATATAGGCACAAATCGGACAAAAATAAGGAGCCAAAAATAATAAAAAAACAAAGTGGACATATAAAAAGTTTGCAACCAAGTCACAGCATGATGGTGACAAACGGATTTCAACATTAGTAAACTTAGGTACTGACTAACTGACAAGTTATGGATAATAATGAATCAATTTCAAAATTTGCTACTTTGGTATGATGAGTGTATGTCATATATTAATCAAAAAACATTTACCAAGTTTTCTGTATGAATTATGAGTTAACTGTTGGATAAATTGTTATGAAAAGTGGTGAATAGGAAAAGAATTTCATCAATTTATGAGTCACATTTCAAACTGAAGAGTTGAAATGCTAAAAGTGATATATCAGAAGCTGCCTTGTGTGATTTTGTTTAATATTTTTATTTTATGTAAAAAGTGGGGTCATGATTTTGGATTGACCATTTTGGTAAATCCCAGAAGCCTTTGCAGGAACAGCTGAGATTTTGTCATTCGACGTCATGCCGATGTACATTGTGCACATTGTTTAGTGAACATCGCTATGGGCATTTTAAAGCTATGGGCATTTTAAAGCTGTGAAGTGTGCATTAACGATGTGTGCATCGGTGTGATGACATCACAGGTCTACCCTCAAAGGCTTATGGGATTTACCGAAAAGGTCAATTGGGTAGGGATGTGCAGTTGGGATTCGGAAAATATACCTTAAAAATATGATAATATAAAAAAAGACCCCAAAATATACTAATTCCAAAATTTGTTAATAAAATAAATAAAATAATAATAAAATAAACAATGAAAATCTGTACTTAACTTGTTTCAGACTTTCAGATAAAATTTTGAAAAAAATTGCATCCCAAATCTATAAAAATCACCCCAAATCTGCAGCATATTGCGGTATGCACCTTTTCCAGTAAGGCCCTTGCTGTCATAAGTAATGAGGGTACTGAATGCAGTGAATATGAGCTAAAATGGTATCAAAAGCTGATGTCCATTCATAAAAGAAATATGTACAGTAAAATATAAAATAACACTATCAAAAAACAATGAAGATATAACTAACACAAGATAGCAAGAGTGAATATCATATTTTGTGCCTGAATTCTTCATCTGATCATCAACCAGAAGGAAAAACAATTTTATACATTAACATGATGCAGATACTCAAAAAATTATATCTGTGGTTTTCATCAGCTTCTCACTGAGTTTTCATCAGCCTTTTACATTGAGTTTCATAATTCATGTGGAATTAAACAGATGTTACCAACCTGTGATAATAAGCATCCATTTAAATACAAAGTGAGTGAGTGAGTATCTATTAGCAGAGATCGATCATTGTATTGCCTGCTGCCATGGCAACATGGGCGTTAATATTTAAACAATGACAAATCAGCTTAATTATGAAAGTATTGCTTGTTTGTAAAATGGGTTGTGATAAATGTGATTTTGATCATATAAAATGAATCATTAAAAAAATAAATGTTCAAAATAAGTGAGAGTGTATCTATTACTAGAGATCGATCATTGTATTGCTTGCTGCCATGGCAACATGGGCGTTAATATTTAAACAATGACAAATCAGCTTAATTATGAAAGAATTACTTGTTTGTAAAATGGGTTGTGATAAATGTGATTTTGATCCAGTGACATAGCTACAAATTTTTCCGAGGGGGGGGGCAAGGCAAATTTCTAGGAGGAAAACTTTGATGAAAATGGCCAAAAATGGGCTAAAAATTACAAAAAAGGCCTCCCACAGGGGGTCAATACTTGCCCCTGCCCCCCTGGCTATGCCACTGTTTTGATCATATAAAATGAATCTTTCTTTTGGCAAAATAAATGTTCAATGATATTCTTGGATATTTTACAGATTAGAGTATGTTGAAAATCCCTTCCAAATGGCTAATCCCTTTGAAATCCACACCCCCATTAATGCTTTGTGTGCTAGCCATAGCCTCTAACATTAAAAGTTTAAGTTTAATTTTACTTTAAAAGTTTTATCAAAATAACAAGAGCTATCTCTTGAGCTTCTGAACCAATTCAGCATCGAAGTGGTTACGTAATCCTCTTGGTTACCGGATCACACTATTTTGGTATGCCTTCGAGTGCCATATACTTTGTGTGGTGATTGTTTCGATCGTGGTTCATTACTCAAGAGCGTGATCCCGTTGACATAGTAACATTACGTAACTTTGATACTGAATACTGGGCTTGTTTGTACTCATTTCCATGCATTTTTCATGCTGATTCCAAATATGGTCATGAAAATTTACAATTCCAAAATTGTTTTAATTAAAAAAAAAATTTAAACTTGTCGTCTGCAGTCCACATTGAGAGAGTTAAGAAATTACAGTTATTCTACATCCAACCATGGGCTATATAAAAATGGGCTATTCCATTTAAAATCCACACTACCCCTGTGGAAGATTTTGGAAGTATCTTCCACATAGGGAGTATAAATTTCAAATGGAATAAACACATTAGGCAACTCCATTTGAATTTCATACACTTTCTGAAAAATATGAATCTTCCACAGAGGGAGGATGAGTTTCAAATACAGTTGGTTAATGTGCTAAATTCCATTTGAATATCATACTCGTGGATTTTAAATGGTATAGTTCAACATGTTGAAAATTTTGGAATTCCAAACTTCTCATTTGATGCCAAATTTTGTAACTTCAACTGAAATTTATCATAAAACTGGTAAAAATAATGATAATCCAGCTGTACGGTATTAAAAATACTTTTCAACAGGAATTGAGTTTGCAGTGGCATCTGCTATGTGTGGATTCATTTGAAATGGAATAACACTATTGGTCCCTGAAGTATAATATAAATGATATCTCAATTGTTCTGATCATCTTCATGGTTTTTTAAGACGATGATTAAAAAACTGAGGAAAAAATAAGTGAACGCTCCTTGGGATTATATTGCCGAATCGGATTCATCTGGAGACAAAATAATTTCCCCATTTATACATTGTTTTTGTCACCAACAAGTAACAAGTACTCACAATTATCAGCCAAGCACTTTCATTACTTCAAGAAATTTTCATGTTGTTTCAAAAATTTATCATGAGGCTTCATCATGTTTTAAAGCAGTGACCTGTTTTTACACAAAATGCGCCAATATCAGATCACAAAAATAATATCCTTATAAAATCAGATCGCACAAATGTAATATCCTCTGCAGCAAAAACCTTGTCTAAATACAGATATGTGCTAAGCCTATAGATGTGGTGATAACGGCTTTATGTGAGAGATACAGATATCGCCTCAAGTTTTGGGCTATTCCAGTTGAAATCCATCACCCCCTATGGAAGGCATGACCTTAATCTTTTACAAAGGGAGTGTGAGTTTTAAATTGGATAACCTGAATGGGTGATTCCAATTGAAATCTACACCCCCTGTGTGTGAGATTAAGGTCATGTGTTCCATAAGGGGAGTATGGATTTCAACTGGAATGGCCCGGTGTAAGCCATCTGCTGTCGAATGTTGGCAAAATTTACATGCAAGATACGAAATGAAACTTAGTGAATGTTTTTGTTAAATCAGGGGGATTTCAGGATAAATATCTCTTTTAACACCAACTTGTTCTGTGTCTGATGCAAACATGAGGCTAAAAGCATGGAATACTGATTTAGTGTACGGTTTAATCTGCTGTGTACTTATTGTGATATCAAAACATGAGTATATATGAAGAGTTTATTTGCCAAACTTGTTCAAACCGAAAGGCTGCCTTGTGTTAATTTGTCCTTGGTATATACCACTTGACATGTGATGTCATTGCCTGGCAGTATGCGCACAAATGAAGGCAATTTCCATTGTTCTTTGCACTGCAGTGTGCGTATGCATCATAGTTTGCTCAAGGCACATGCATTTTAAATTGCCCACCACATTTCATATAGTACAAGAAAGCCATTGAAAAGTGTAGTGGTTCGATCAAGCATATCGATAGACCAGTCCCTTTCCTTTGTTGATAAACAATGATGTCAAGTAGTCTATACTATAGGAAAATTTCAAGCAGGTTTACACAAAGCAGCTGTTGGATATAACCAGTTTTGGAAACCAACTCTTCAATGAAGTGGCGACATGCGCAATTGCTGCCTGGAGTTACTTTTATCTTACAATGTTTCTTTTTTAATCAGCACAAACCTCTAATATAATTTGTATTCACCCTGATTAGTACCTGATTCACCCTGATGAGGCATCTATGTGGCATCTTAAAATGCGTACATGTGCATGCCAGCACTTTGAGCGAATGCTAGCAATTTCAGCCTGCGCAAACAGTGAAATGCACACTGATATCACTGCCACTTCAGGGTGGAAAATGGTATATTAATTACAAAAGTACATCATTAGGCCAAACAAAATAATAGTTTTGTCTCATGTTCCCCGTGTGCATTTGATTTATGCTGCACATTTACTCAAGCAAAATTGCTGAAGTTGAATTTCATTTTTTTGGCCGAAAATCAGCTGTAAAATCAATGTTCAATTTCAATTTTGTTTCTGTTCGCACCACAACTCCGAAATTGTAACACTAGTGTGTAGCCTGTATTCCAGCTAAACAATAGCCATTATATAGAATTGTATTTACATATATTTTGATATTATAAAATACCCAAAATTGGCGTTGTTCAATTTATTAAAAAAACACCAAAAAACACATATCACATTAGATTTGAAACTCCCATGGGACATGAGACAAAAATATTATTTTGTTTGGCCATACATAAAATAATGATATTTATACAAAAAATACACGAGGCAGCCATTGTAGATATCACAGTTTGCATTTCAACTCTTTTCATATGTCCCATGATGGTTTGATATTGGAAATGAACCAAAGACATAGAGAATCAAATGGTGTATTCACATAGAGACAAATCTTCATCGGTATAAGTCTTGCTTAAACAATGAATTTTAGTCATCAAGACATTTTATACCATAGATCCCCTTCATGTAAATAGTCAGTTCTAGTCCCGCGCTGAAGCGGGAAATGATGTCAACTTTATATATATTGGAAGTTTCATCTAGTTTTGAAGTAAGCAATCTCACTTTTCCCCTGTGTAAATATGTTCTTTGTCATTTATCTATTTTAAAAATGCATGAAAATGTAGTATTTGCACAAGTAGCATTTTAAAAGCATTTGCTTTTTTTTCACTTTTTATTTTAAAGTAAACCTTGAAAAACAATAAGAAAGACGGATAGAAATGGCTTCTCTGATTTGTGTTAAATGTGGCTATGGACTTATACTGACTTGCATTGGGCTATTACATTTAAAATTCACACTTCCCCTGTGGAAGATTTAGCTGAAATCTTTCACAGAAGAAGTATGAGTTTTGAATAGAATTGACAATTGGGTTACTTCTATTTGTGTTAATGTGCCTATGGACTTATACTGACTTGCATTGGGCTATTACATTTAAAATTCACACTTCCCCTGTGGAAGATTTAGCTGAAATCTTTCACAGAAGAAGTATGAGTTTTGAATAGAATTGACAATTGGGTTACTTCTATTTGTGTTAAATGTGGCTATGGACTTATACTGACTTGCATTGGGCTGTTACATTTAAAATTACACTTCCCTGTGGAAGATTTAGCTGAAATCTTTCACAGAAGAAGTATGAGTTTTGAATAGAATTGACAATTGGGTTACTTCTATTTGTGTTAATGTGCCTATGGACTTATACTGACTTGCATTGGGCTGTTACATTTAAAATTCACACTTCCCCTGTGGAAGATTTAGCTGAAATCTTTCACAGAAGAAGTATGAGTTTTGAATAGAATTGACAATTGGGTTACTTCTATTTGTGTTAAATGTGCCTATGGACTTATACTGACTTGCATTGGGCTGTTACATTTAAAATTCACACTTCCCCTGTGGAAGATTTAGCTGAAATCTTTCACAGAAGAAGTATGAGTTTTGAATAGAATTGACAATTGGGTTACTTCTATTTGTGTTAAATGTGGCTATGGACTTATACTGACTTGCATTGGGCTGTTACATTTAAAATTCACACTTCCCCTGTGGAAGATTTAGCTGAAATCTTTCACAGAAGAAGTATGAGTTTTGAATAGAATTGACAATTAGGTTACTTCCATTTGAAATACTCACTCCAGTTGTGGAAGATATAGGTAAAGCCATGATACAGGGGGAGTATGGGTTTTAAAATTGATTAACTCTGACCAATTACATTTGAAAAACATACTCCCCCTGTGGCAGACATTTCCAAAATCTTTCACAGGGGTAGTGTGGATTTTAAATGGAATAGCCCAATATATTTGATGATACCGTAAATGAGATTGTCAGCATCCTCTTATGCAAGTAAACCCCAAGTTGATGGACGTTTCTGAGATGAATGGATATTTAATTTGTTTAAGTAGCTTGCTAGCAAAATTACGACATGAAAACTCTTTATTTTCTTGTCCAATTTCTTTCGGGCGAATGGAGTATGTTGTTTCGAGACAAAAAATGTTCACATTTAAAAGAGATGTTTGCAATGAATTTTAAACTGAAACTGTTTGCAGGATTCACCCAATGGATTTCAATGTAGATTTCAAATGGAGCCATCCATTCAGGTACCTTCATTTGAAATTCACACTCCCTGTGTGGAAAACTATAGTAATGTTTTCCATAGGGGGAGTATGGATTTCAACTGGAATAGCCCATTTAAAACATGAGTGAATATTGGGATAGAGTTTTGTCCATTTTGATTTGCCCACCAATTCAATCAATTTAATTTCCCACGGGATGGGTTTAATTCGGTACAAATTATGCCCATAACAAGCATCGTCAGATAGGTGTGCAATACTGCATCAAAATCCGATGTAAAACGAACATCACATAATAGGTCTATATCTTTCAGACATTGATGTTACGGACAAATCTTTTCTGATTGAATAATCAGTTGAAAGGTTAGATTTTCATTGTTTTCAATCTTTCACAGACTGAAGTTAGAGACAAATCCTTTCCAGTTGAAAACTAGAGCGATAACCGCACCATAGCTGAACCATGTGGCTTTGGCAGTATATTGTGGTAGGCCTATACCACTGTCACCCGGAGTCTGTAATGGACATAATCTCGAAATGCTACGAAGGTATGACCACCCGAGTGGTGTTAATGAAAGAGGAAAAGTAAAGAATATAAAATAAACTAGAGTAACTGTGCCCTTTGCAAGGGCACGAGGGTAAGGTAGGCGGATGACTGTGACGATCTGATCAAGCAGCAATACTGTGCAGGATAGTATTAATTTTAATAAGACTGTTTCATTAATTGCCGTTTTAATATACCTTGATCGTGAGAAGCTGGCATTTTGAAAACTCGACTTTTGACCTCTGTATGACCCCCTTAATGACCTTAAATGAATGTTAAAATATTTAAAACATGTTAAGAATGTCATAATGATCATTGCATTTAAATTTCAGGTCAATTGAAGCATTTTGAAAACTTGACCTTTGACCCCTTTATTGCCCCTTAATGACCTTAAATGAATTTTAAAATATTTTCAACATGTTTAGAATGTCATAAGGATCATTGCGCTTAAATTTCAGCTCAATCGAGCATTTTGGAAAACTTGACCTTTGACCCCTTTATGACCCCTTACTGACTTTAAATGAATCTTAAAATATTTTTTAAATGTTTAGAATGTCATAAGGATCATTGCATTTAAATTTCAGCTCAATTGGAGCATTTTGAGAATCTTGACCTTTGACCCCTTTATGGCCCCTTAATGACCTTAAAGAAATTTTTAAATGTTTGAAACATATTTAGAATGTCACAAGGATCATTGCATTTAAATTTAAGCTCAATCGGAGCATTTTCAGTTAAAATGACCTTTTTTGACCCCTGTGACCCCTGGATGACCTCCGACGCTTGGAAATATTTTTATTATATTCTTTATGTTTTCCTCTTTCATATGACACCACTCATGGGGTCATACCTTCGTAACATTTAGAGATATGTCCATTTCAGACCAAATGGTTAGTCAGTAAGCTAGTAACTTAGTAAGTAAGCTAGTAACTTAGTAAGTAAGCTAGTAAGTAAGCTAGTAAGTAAGCTAGTAACATTCACTCTTATAGGCTGATACCATTTCATGGTTCAGCAAAAAGATTGAAAATATTCACTCTAAAAAAGTTTGAAATCTCATTCCAACCGCTTGCAATGCATGCTATTTGGCAGTACATTAGATGTTACACTAAATTGGATGGTGAAATCATATATCAGTCTACCCTAAGTTAGAGTCAATCTAAAAATCCATTTCAATCTATTTAGATTGATTCCTATCATCAACCATTAAAAAATTGAAATATTTTAAACGGTCAATTTAATAGAGTAATGTAGCATCAAATGACATGTCTA
Organism: Amphiura filiformis; assembly: GCF_039555335.1. Taxonomy (NCBI): domain Eukaryota; kingdom Metazoa; phylum Echinodermata; class Ophiuroidea; order Amphilepidida; family Amphiuridae; genus Amphiura; species Amphiura filiformis. The sequence goes on from NC_092633.1 coordinate 2,380,434, forward strand.
CATCAAACCACAGATCCGGCAATGTCCAGGATCTTTGATCAAACATAGTCATATAGCTTTCACATTTTTCATGTGCAGTCTATATACAAAGCATGGCTCTACAGTGCCTGAGGGCATCGCTGTAATGTCTAATGCAGAAATTAAAGGACAAACAAACAACGGAATCAAAAAAAGAATTGTAATCGGCCAGTGCATCACTTAATCTAGATTCAGTTGAAACTGCAAGTAATCCACTGATTTTCCATGTGGCCTAGGGATAACCTTTCAATCAAAGAGGAAGCCCCACTAGAACAGTTCTTCTAGGGTGAACCAAACCTGCCTGGTTATCAAATTAATCGGTGACAAGGTTATCTCTGAATTTGACAGGTGCTAATTGATGCAATAACATTAAAACATCAATTAACACCTGTCAAATTCAGAGAAAACCTTGTCATTGATTAAATTGATAACCAGGCAGGTTTGGCTCACCCCAGAAGAGTTGCTCTGCCAGGCCTTCCTCTTTAATGACAGTAAGAATACCAGCAAAATATATACAAAGACAGCGAAGTAAAATTCAGTACAATCAATAAGTGACATGTTTGCCTAATACTATTTTCTAAATTATGTAATTTTTTGTTACAACCAGAAGGATGTTAATGAAAACATTTGAAGTATTCCTTTGGCAAAAGTGATTCAGGATCATACATCAGCTCAAAATCATGTCAAAATAATGCTCTGAAACATGTCAAAAATGCTGCTGCAGCTGCATTCTATAAATGACCCATCTGCCAGCGATCTAGCTCAGGCTAACCAATATGCTTTTAAAAAGAAACATGAGGTCCATGGATGGTATATTATTACTTTGTATGCATTGGGCTGTTCCACTTGAAATCCATACTACCCCTGTGGAAGATTTTGGAAATATCTTCCACAGAGGGAGTATGTTTTTCAAATGTAATTGGCCAGGGTTAATCATTCTGAAACCCATACTCCCTCTGTATTATAGCTTTACTTATATCTTCTACAACTGGAGTGAGTATTTCAAATGGAAATTGCCCAACTGTCTATTCTAATTGAAATTCATACTCCCTCTGTGGAAGACTTTAGCTAAATCTTCCACAGGGGTAGTTTGGATTTTAAATGGAATAGCCCATTGCTTCCTTCCTAAATAGAGTTTACCTGGAAGACAAGTTTGATCTCATGTTTTAACCCTTTTACTGATCAAGTGAACCCTGCAGGCAAAATAGACACCACGTTCATGTATCTTAACATCATGGTATAGGGGTTACTCTTAGGTTTTAACCCTTACTGTGGAATTTGGATTTGTGAACTGGTGAAAATCATTTGCAATGCAGTGAAAATGGTATATCTGGTAAAAATCGAGTATATTTGGTCTTAATTTTGAGGTGTTGCATGCATAGTAGTAATATTGTGCATTGAATTGAAGGTTGGGAAGGTTTGCAATTTTTATTCTAATGCCTTGCATATAAGATATGGGCTTCTACTCTCTTTTTTACACCAAAAGGTTGACTGAATTTCTTTCTCAAAATTACGACTTTTTGAGGACACAAGTATACTAAATTCGCATCCTATAGATTTTCAGGCCTAAAGACCCATTAAACACACCCTTAACAACCAACCTGAATTACTGTAAACAATTCTTAAAACTGGTCCAGCTAGTTCCCTCTGATCTCGATGTCCAAATTGTGAGTACTGAGCACATTAGTGCAAATCCTATGCATTAGGGCAGGCTGGCTATTGATGCTTAATTGGGGTTTTGCCATGGCTCTAAACTACAGCTATAGGCCTAAGTTTTTCTGTCTGAATCACCAAAATGCCTCTCAGAGGTGCCAGTTGCTACATTCACAAGATGATGACTGCTTCTAACCATTATATATGTGATGCGATCAAGCAAAATCAGTCGGAACTCAGCAATAATACATTTTCAGTTTCTTACAGGATAGTAAAAAACATTTACAAAGCTGGATTTTGCAGAAAACCCCATTGAAATTGAACAACCAGTTCCAAAGATATGAGCAATTAAAGAGTTTCCAAAACAAGAAGAAACAAAAGGAAATATTTCCTTTATTTAGCTATATCTCAAAATCAATATTTCCGAGTTCCGACTGATTTTGCTTGATCGCATCACATATTCTAAGTCATGAATCCCGAGTAACGTGAAGCTGAAAACCAAAGAATAAGCTTTAGAAAGCATGTCAAAACCCTCCCTATATGTCAAGGTCTATTCCCTATATGACAGGGTGTATGCTGTCTTTGGAGAGACATGTTTTGATACTGGTTCAACCCCATGGGCACTGCTGCTTTTTATTACAAAACCCCTGATTGGTTAATTGCGTGTAATAATCATTTGAGTAACCAATCAAAATAGAGCTTTTAGATTTCTCAGCAATTTTCAGCTTAATCTCCTGTCAGCCCTACATATTATTCTTACTATATCTCTGATTGGTTCAATACATGATATACCCTTCTTTGTAGCCAATCAAAATAGTTCTTAGAGGTAGATTTTGTCGGTATTGGCCATAGGGTTAAATTGATTCACCTGTCTATAGAAACCCTGTCAGACCAGGTGTAGACGTATACTTATACATACTTTATATGACAACAAATCCTGGGCAAAGTGTACGACCATCGTATAAAGTACAGTAGAATGTAATAGCTGCCTTATGTAAACATGTAGGGTCCAATTTCTCGAAGCTTGGATAGTGGACAGGCTTCCTAAGCCAGCAGGCTAGCCCTACCAATGTGGATCCATTTGATTGATTTATGTTTCCAGATTATGTGCGTTGTAAAATTGTAAGTACTGTTCATCAATGATATCACTAAGGAGAATCAAACCTTTTCCACATTTGAGAGATTATTTGGAGTTACTAAGGACGTCTCTTCTCATAGTACTGGCATTAACTTTTATTTCTCTTTCTTAAATTTTATATTCATAGATGCAAATTTCAACAGGTGGCTCCTTCTCTTCAGAATTTCCGCAATTTTGTTAAGCTTAAATTCTACATTGAGTACAAAATTGCTGAGAAAAATGGCAATCTTGGCAAGCACTTTAAAAAGTTTTCTTTCGACATCGATAAAATTTGATTGTGGTTTTTTTTTCAAGTAACTTTTATATTTTGTATATTATGTATATATCATGGCTAGTTTTTTTTTAAGTGTGTGAGTAGAATATGAATCCTTTTTTCTTGTTTGTCTTCTGTCCTTTTGTATGTTTTGTATGAGTGTGAGTGTTCGTTGTCTTCGTCCATAGTCTTTGCCTCGTCTGTCTCTCTTTGTACCTGTTGCTCAAAAAGAATATTTTGATTATGTAATTATTGTTCATGATCGTTGGGAACTGATGGCTCATTATGTATGTCTTTTTTCCCTCCATCAGTTCCAAGCACAGGGAATAAAAAATAAAATAAAAAAATAAAAAATTGCAAGCACTGGTATATATGACTAATTGGGCTTAAACCTGATGGCTCAGGAAGCCTAACTACTATCCATGCTTGTAGTGTTTGCAGCACAACCCCCTCATTGTTAACTGTTGACATTCTGTATTCAGTATCGAAGTTACGTAATGTTACTATGCCAACGGGATCACGCGCCAGAGTAATGAACTATGATCGAAACAATCACCACACAAAGTATATGGTACTCGAAGGATATCAAAATAGCGTGATCCGGTAACCAAGAGAATTACGTAACCACTTCGATGCTGAATTACTTTCCTGATGGCCACTAAGCCAATCCAAGGTATTGCCATTACATGTAGTTGGGGTTCTTCATGTGTTATTGATCAAAAGTAAGAACATGGATTGAAATATTGCATATGGCAGCTATTATATTCTACTACACTTACGATGGTCTCACACTCTGCCCACGATATGAAATGATACCTCCCTTAAGGAGCTTCTTCAGACTTGCATAAACATGCATTATGGATGGCTACAGAAAGACATATCTTGGTCAGAAGGAAGTAGGCTATTGGGACATGATAGTATTCATTCCGAAGCAGTATGTTGTGATTTTGGTGCAGTGAAAATGAGAATTGATCAATGGTGCAAGATAAATGCCATTTTGAAATTGAACAGGTTTGAAAGGACTCTGAAATTCTGAATTTGGTGCTTCAAATATCTAGAAAGAAATGATCCTGGTATTATGTCACATTTGAATGTAGTATAATACAGTGTTTTTCTTGCAATATTTGTTCGCAAAACGTTATGGGAAGAAAAATCACATGCAGATTGTAGTGGGGAAGTGATTTATTATGCCTAAAAAAGTCTTATAATATTTCCATTTTTAGTCCATCAAGCAGATATTTTGATATGGTATGAGACTGAGTAGATATCCATGAAAAAAGTTTATTCTCAAAATTTCAGCTGATTCTGATTTTGCGTTTGCAAGTTATGCATGATTATGTTTATGGCATCAGTGGCATGTCCAGGGGGGTGCTTTGGGGGCTGAAGATCCCTGCACTTTGTTAAAAATCATGTATAATCAGCGCATAACTCTGAAAGCCCCTCTGAGTTCCCTGCAGGAACAGATCCTGGACACGCCGGTGGGCATAGGCTCCATCGTAATTTTGTTCTATTAACAGAACATAAATACATATTTGATGATATTTTTTCCAAGCGAATGAATCTGCAAGGAATGTTTTGCACACAAACATTGTATAGCCGGAGGTTTCCAATGGTATAATAAAAATCTCAACATTTTTTTTAGAATGCTGGGGGATGAGGCTGTGGATCATAAAATGCCCTTAACTAAAAAGTAGATTTTTGTTTTTATTGAGATAGGGGAGTAGCAAAAGCCCCACTAGCTGTGTTGTGCCCCTTAGCTGTGTCTGCATTGGATCTGAACAGTTAACAGTGAACTTGATTTAATAGTATCTGGTATACTTGTAGTAAAAAAAATGCCCACCCCTAATTACTGACCTAAGTTTGGACTTTGGTACTTCATGTGGATTCTCTTTTAAAATGGCCGATTGAAATGTTTCAATCTTTTAACAATTGATGATAGGAAGCAATCTAAAAGACTGAAAAACAATGAAAATCAGTCCTTCCTAATAAAAATTCATGCTGATATAACAGTTGTAGGGACATATACCCATGGTGTGGATGGGGATTTATTATATCTTGAGTATAGACAGAGCACGATTAAACACGGTTGACTTGACCACTGACTAGATTAATGTGGACAAATCAAATCAAGTGGCTAATCATTATGTGCCAGTACTTGCAGCATAGTTGAAAAGGCTAAGCAAAGTGGCTAGAATACTTTGGGCTAAGTTTCTGCAATTTGGAATGTCTGCCGGAATTGGGCTATTCCAGTTGAAATCCATACACCCACTATGGAAGACAGGGCCTTATAATACCGTCCATAAAGTTAAAGTTTCTGCAAATTGAAGGTCTGCTCAAATTGGGCTATATTCCATTTGAAGTCCATACACCCACTTGATCTTAATCTTCCACACAGGGATTGTGAATTTCAAATGGGGATGCCTGACATTATTTATAATCTATATGCATCCCCTGTGTGGGTGATTTAGGTTGTGTCTTCCATAGGGGGTGTATGAATTTGAAAGTCTGTACAAAAAGTAACTCAGCTGTTATAAACACGCCTATAGCTTCAGAACTAATATTTGTATTCACAATATTTTTACATAACATACACTTTGTCCAGTTTTGTTCAATATTAACACCAGTGTTTTGAAACAATGATACCCCAATTTAAAAGTTGCAGCTATTTGTATTGATTGGAAGTAAAGCGCTAAGATAATGACGTGCTTTACGTGTTTACAGTGCTGGCATAATAAACATTGATTGCTGTAAACTGCAACTTTTAATTTCGGGTATTTTTCTTTAAAAGCACTACTGCGTTGTTAATATTGAACGACATTTGACAAATGGGGTATCATAATGCGCGTAAATAAATCATCCTTCTTTTTATGTTGAAATATTGTGAAAACAATTATTAGTTCTGAAGCTATAGGCATATTTATAACAGCTGAGTTACTTTTTATGCAGACTTTAGAATGCCCTAGAAAGCTTTTATATTCTGTCAACTGGAAAACAAATTGGTACAGTTTTTACCAAATTTCCAGAAATATTTGGCAAATGTTAGCTATTATGTGGCAAAATTGTGCTATTTATCTGAAAATTTGAGATGAATGTGGGGTTTATAAGGAGGGTGTGGTAGGTAGATGTCTCTGGTAATTACAGAAGTGGGAATTTTGATACATTAGTGTGTACCTACGCTCAAATATTGCATCAAATTAAAAAGAAAGTGGCACATTTTTTACCACATTTCTAGAAATATGTGGCGAACTTCAAAAATGTACAACAAGGCAAAGTTGGGCAAAATGTGGAGGTGGGTTAGTAGGTAGGAGCCTCCAATAACCATACAAGTCTAAAATTTGATCCATTGGTGTACCTAAAGCTCAAATATATTCCATCAAATTAAAAAAAGAAGTAGCAAATTTTTCCCAATTTTCTAGAAATATGTGGCAAATTTCAAAATGAGGTAAAATTGGGCTGTTTGTCTGAAAATGTTGAGAAAATATGGAGGTGGGTGAGTAGGTAGGAGCCTCCAATAACCATACAAGTCTAAAATTTAATCCATTGGTGTACCTAAAGCTCAAATATATTCCATCAAATTGAAAATAATGTGGCACATTTTTGCCAATTTTCAATAAATACATTGGTATAGATGTACTAGAGTGCTCTTCAACCATATTGAACTACGTACGGCCCAAACTGTGGTTTGTATAAATTGACTCTGAAATGCTACAGCATGGATGTTACTTGTGCTTAGCTAATAAACAGAATCAAAATGTGAATGTACAATGATGCATTCAGGCTACCCAAACAAAATATATGGATCCAGTTCTGTCTGCATTACCAAGCTATGGATTATGGCAACAACAATAATATTATTTGTTCCTGCAGTATATACCCAATAGACCTGTACCAAAATGAGCTGATCGACCCAACTTTTGTTTTCAAATTTGCTCGCATAATGTATTGGAATGCATCATGTACCTTATGGTTGTTTGATGTGATCATTTATTAAATTTTCTGACAAAACATAATGCTCAATTGTAAACCTGGACAATACCAACAACTATCACACTAATATGTACATATTTCCAGCTCTTTTTAACACAGATTTACATTTCTTTTCAACTTATTCATCTTTTTTGCTTTTTGTGGTATTTTTATTCTATAAATTCTACATTTGTGTGCAAATTGAGGGTGCTACTTACATATATTCTAAGCCAAATAATATAAGTTATTTCTAACATTTCATGATTAAAAGTTTTTGATCGCTCAATGAAAAAATAAAGAGCCTGCCGCATTTGGTCTTTCATAAAGAGTAACATTACTAACAAAATTCAGTTGAAAAAAATATATGGTTTTCCTTTTCCAAAAAGTGGGTTCTGTTATGAGTCTTGATTGTGGTTGATGTCAATCCACATTGATCCGAGTCATTCTGGAGTAGAAAGTATCTTGTACCTAGCCTTGAGTGTTTTTGGTTCAACTTAGTTGACAAGGAATCACTGTGGCCCTGCCGTTTCCTTCTCGGCACTCATGTTTCAACCATTTGATTATTTCTACGCATCTGCCGGTATCCCTTGCATTGATATGAGCTTGTCTATCTCTCTTCACTCTGTACCAAATTGGGTTATTCCACTTGAAATCCATATACCCCCTTTGGAAGGCATGACCTTAATCTCCAACACAGGGGGTGTAGATTTCAAAAGGAGTCACCCATTCAGGTAAATTCACACTCCTTGTGTGGAAGATTAAAGTCATGTTTTCCATAGGGGGTGAATGGATTTCAACTAGAATAGCATGCACCCACAGATACGAGCTAAATGCTAAAAAGAGAAAATGGTTTGGTTGCATATATATGTACATTGTATTTGCCACTTGTTTCTATGTAGATTTTTATGAGGAGGTTCATCAGGATCGTTCATAGTTCATGTGATTAAGAAAGGTTCTTTGTCAGATCCAATTTCAGATTTCTGAGTGAGCATCAGTTTTTTTGGATATGAAAAAGAATCTTTCTCAATTAAAAGCATCTACACCAAGCCACGCATGCATATGGTCGAATCCAACGAAAAGTGTACACGGCATGTTCAGGGCCATAACTTAAAAGTATTAATCAATTGGCATTCGTTTTTGTATTGTGTTTATTCGCCTTGATCATATGCTTCGTGCCATATATAATAAGACCCCTTCTGTGAAAAACTTAGACACAGAGACCTCAAAACATGCTATTTTTACCCATTTTTTCAAAATATTTCTTAAAGTATTTTTAAAAACATATAAATCAGTTATGAAAAGAAGTCATTGGATTGAATCTAAATTGATTTCCTGAAAGGTGTGTATTCAAAGATTGCCTGTTCAATTTTTCACATATTTGTACATAATTATGAATTTTTAGTGATAATTTTTTGAGTGGTATTTTTTTACATTACCTACGAATACAATTTTTCATAGCACTAGATATATCTTTAACAAATGGAAATCACTAATAAATGCATAATTGATACAAGCTTTGATATGTCCAATACTGAAATGCATTGCATTCGGACATCTTTATTATTGTGTTTAGCTGCCAGAAATTCTAAATGGCACAAAGGTAGGTTTGGTAAAAAATATGCATTACCTCCGAATACGTGTTAAAAGCTGTGCCATTTCCACAAAGTGAGAGAATAGTAAACAATAGTTAAGCAATAGGTGCAGGGTAATACACTCTTTATTTCTACCAAGTTTCAATAGCCTGCGTTTAAATATTTCTGAGATGTCAACAATAAAAGCAAGTATTCAGAGGTAAATTTCGGTAACCGAATGTTACCTACTGAATACAATTTGACATCATGACAGTATTGTGAAACACCGCCATTCATGCCAATGCCCATATTGGTACACAACAAAGGCCTGTATGTTTGCTATCAAATCATATGTCAATGAAAGTTGCGAATTCACATACATGCCCACCATGCAAAACTGAATACGGCTTAATTGGTGAAAAATATGTACTGAAATAGACGACGGTCTGCTCATTTGAAAGAAAAATCAGATTCAAAGAAGATTAGAAGGGATAAATACTTGGATTTGTCAACTGTCATGTGTGCTTTATTTTAAATGTTTACCGACCTTCTGGTTTCTGAGTAATTTGTGTCCAAATTGATTTATTCGAAGGTAACTTTTGATGTTTTCGCTAAGGTTACCTACGAATACCATGGAAAAAACGACTGTTCTCATTGTCTCATGATCTAGACAACACATTGATGGACCCTGGTATAAAGCTAATTGTAGTTGCCCTCAAATGAAAGGCCACGAGACGTAACTGACTCCAAGATGGACTTCACAAGTCTGCAATAACGGTTTTAAGCGATTTGTGTGCAATTAACAAATTAAAGTCACTTTAGTGCCTTTGTTTCTTACTTCAATCCTCTTTCAACCGCTGTGAACCGATATTATTAATACATGATAGGGTCTAAAGTATCAATAAACGCACATAAAGAAAATAATACATTCAAAGTGCTTTATAAAATGGAGTTTTGATTGCGATATCCACCAAAAGTCTAATTCTTACCTACAAATACTGAAATGTTACTTACGAATACAGTATAATACATGACATGTGTAATGAAGTGTCTTAACCAATGGAAATTAATTGTCAAAAACTTTAAGCGGTACCCCAGGACACTATTATTACCCATATACGGATTCATTCAACAATTATTTATTATGTAAAATTGATGATTAACTACTTGCATATCAAAATGAAGTGGTCAAAATCTTGCTAAAAGCATCAAAATTTTTTGATCTAAGGTAATAGCATTTATTCATTTGGACGTACCATCTGAAAGAGATCTAAAACTACCATTTTATTAATTCATTACCATAATAGCAAAATTTAAACCTCTAAACTCAATATAGATATTGTTAAATCGCTCATGTTACCTACTGAATACCGGGTTTCTTCACCTTTTCATTGTATAAAGCGTTAGGTGTATGCGTATAATTCCTAATATTCTTGAAAACATATATCCTACTCGTTCTAATACAATGTGTAAATTGATTCATACTCATTTGATAAATGAAATACAGAAACTGACCTAAACTTCATTTTCAAAAATAAACTATCATAAATTGACTAAGATCATATTGATCGCGTTATAAAAATAAAAACAAATATTTTCTGGTTGAGCTAGCATTTTCCTGACATCCTGTGGTCTACATTACACGAAAAAAGCGTTCTTGGGAATATTCCATTTGTTTTAGGTTGATTAGTATTGCGATAGTGAAAGCGTCCTAGTGGTATTCGTAGGTAACATTGGGTTTTGATATCACATTTCCTATCACACGTCCTGGATTTATTTTTCAAGATTAGTAATGGCACTTTTGGTTCCTATAAGGCCAATATGTCATGAATCAATGGGCAAAAGGAAAAAATTGTGGAGACATTTTTATTTCGGACTTTTATTTTTGGCCCGTGGACACTTTTGGTTGGATTCGACCATATGTTGTCAATATTATTGGGCAAAACCCCCTCCCACATATATTGACTGCATCATCAGCTTGTGTGTATCACTGAACATTTTGACAATTCCATTTCTAGATAGTATAGTCCTAAAAGTTACAGAGTGTCTTCAATCATGCTTCAAAGGTGAACCTTTTTTTTTTGAAATCATCTGGTCTTGCCCCTTGAATAAACCCATATCAATTCAATTGAATTGCCATCTTATGATTCAAAATGAGTATGTTTTATGATTCTTTCCTGAGTAATATCCTTTAATTTTCTAAAATTGGGATATCCCCAGTCAATGTTTCCTTAATGTCCCAATTCTGTTCCAAAAAAATGACATAGTTAATTTCCTCCATGGGTTTGTTGCTTACTTTCATGTGTTTCTGCCGTGTTACTGTCAAGTGACATATATTTGGTAAGCTGTATGTATGACACATCAAAATTTCTTGGTTACATCAAAGTAAAATTCTGTATAATAGTAGTTACGAGCAGCAGAATAATGATATAAAATTGGATTGATTCAGCTCATATTTATTGGTCGAGCTATGAGTTTTAAAATATTGGACAAGACATAGGCGTAAGCATCCAATTTTATCATTATTATGTTTTGGATCCAATATTTTCACACACTTGGACTCATCTAAACTTAATGGTGTTAATCAGGATTATAATTATCTAGTGATGGTATATAGTTGTTCTCAAGTTTCTATAAATATTTTAAAATCATGCTATAGCCAAAATATTAAATTCTCGATCATGAGAGCCAACTTGGGTACGCACAGTTATTTGCGTTGAGCGTACTACGCAAATACCGGCGCTTACGCCGCAAACACAGCTTTGAGAATTGACCAATCACACGGTCGTTGCTAGGCACGGTCAAGGTTCGGTCATGCAGGTCCCGCGATCGTGTTATTCTATGAAAAGTACGCTGACGCAGAAGGTACATCCTCTCATGATCAAGAATTTGTTATTTTGGCTATATAATAAGGAGGTTTTGAATTTTGATGCAGTAAATGGGCACTGGAATGACCTATAGGCCTATCTATTTTAGGGATTGTTCAATATTTAAACCAGGGAGGGAGTGGGAATTTTGACAAAATTTTGTGTTCCCCTTGCATCTGCTCAACATTTTTGGATTCTTCCCTTCTCCATTTAAAACATTTCCTCCTGATGGTTCAAGTAAAAAATTCATATTCCTCCTTCAAGGTCCCCCCAAAAAAATTGGATTCCCCGCTTAAATAACTCCCACTCCCCCTGGTATAAATATTGAACGGTCCATTAATATCTTATCTAAGGGTACTACTTTAACAAAGGTAGGGATGTGCGGTGTGATTTTTGATCTGGGGATCTTAAGAAAGTATCAGAGAGTCTGAATTAGGGTCTCAAGAATGAATCAGAGAGTCTAAACTTGAGGCTTAAGAATGGATGAGAGACTCCAAAACCATGTGAACTTGGGTCTTTAAGAACAGGTTATTGAGTTAATGTAACTGCTGGAATACGAATAAATTTTGTTACCAAAATCGGCAAGATGGACTCAAACTCTTCAACATCAGTCCATGGCATTCCCTGTTTGTTGTTAATTTGTTAGTATGAAGTCTTACAAAGTGTCACAAAATGTGGACCAGTTTAACATTAAAATTTGACAATTTGAGTTGGAGCCTTTGAAAATTTTATGAGGGACCGAATGGCCTTATGACATGTTTGAAGATTTTGTCCTATTTTGAACATGGTCTATACTACATCATATCATATGTGTAGTGTTTAGCAGGTATCTACACCAGATGACATCATATTATGTATTACAGCAGGAAGTGTCCCATATTCATAACTCATCAAATACTGCACATTTTGATTCTCACAGGGTATGTGTCATGTGTCAAATTGAATCAATTCTGAGAGCTGAGTGGTTTATTTGAACTCTATACATGCTATATGTATGTCATGCATTGGGTTGTTCTATTTGAAATTCATACCCCCAATGTAAGACATGACCTTAATCTTCCACACAGGGAGTATACCATACACCCTCTATGGAAGACATGACTTTAATCTTCTACACAGGGAGTATGAATTTCTAATGGGGTTACCTGGATGGATGACTCCATTTGAAATCTTCACTCCCTGTGTAGGAGTTTAAGGTCATGTCTTCCATAGGGGGTGTATGGATTTCAATTGGAATTGCCCATTTCGAGTAGATGATTATATGAAATAAATGATCATAAATACACTACCACTTCTTTAATATGAATTTTTTATTCTAACTTTTCTTATTTCAGAAGAGGAGAAAGCATTCCATATGGCAAAGTGATAGAATCCTCATCTGTGAGTTCTGATGCGGACTCCTCCCCATATGTAACCAGTCTGAGGTCCGTGAGAGGTGACACAGACAATCTCCTGAAGACTGAACCAGATGTTGGAAGCAGTAGATTGGCTTCAAGGTCTGTGTCTCCTGGAAGTTCTGCCAATCTACCACTCAGGAAACTACCAACAGTGAGTGATAATGAAAAAAAAAAACACCAGTGATTTATAGTGCACTACACATAGGCACAACGCCTAGACGTTGATCCACAAGCCTCAGCACACTTAACAGGTTGTTGCTGATCACTATGGCCCACATCATGCCATATACCATTAAACACAGGGACTTGCAGCTAAGAAGCGCACAGCCTAGACATTCCCAATTCTTCACAGCCAGGATCAGCTCCCGAGTTTCATATGGGTTACAAGAAGACAATTAGCAATAAGTGTCTTGTCCAGGGGAATTTCAAGTTATTTCAATTTTACACGAGAGTGTATTAATAGGGATGCCCACTGTCAATACAGTTTACACTAGAACGATTTTTCATTTACTGTGTGCGTATTGTCTATGGAGAAACTGATCGATACAAGAAATCCCAGGCCTGTTAAATGGCGTACATACTTGTTTTGATCCAAATGTAGGCCTATATCAGGGTGTTTCAAGAAATTCCTGATTCCACCAGAAAACATTAACCAGACTTTTTCCTGTTTGGTCAGTAAATAGAGAGAACCTTCTTTCATGAAGAGATCAACTTTTTTTAATGAAAAATTTAATGAGATGAGAACTACAACAGGTTGAAGTGACACCATTCCGTGCACCAGGTGTTCAAACGCAATTATCTCCGAATTTGGAGTGAATCAGACAAGCAAACTTACATACTCATAAAATGTAACTATTTTTGAAGACAAAATGTGTAGGATGTTAAGAAATTTAAGAATGTTTAAGCCTATCATGCCCATCTCAAATCATGCACTTCCCTGCACTTCTCACTACCATGTCCATTCCATATGCTATCCATCATCATGTGATCATGGCTTCCATGCACACACAGTGTATTCCTCAATGTAGTAAAGATAACCTTTGAGTTGGAGCAAATTTCTCAAAATTGGTAGTGATTAATGTTACCAAACTTATGCCGTGATGAAATATAATAATTTTTGAAGATAAAATGTGCTGACCTTAAAAGATTGAACAATGTTTAAGACTACCGCTTTTCATTTGAAATAATGCACTTATTGTTCATCTCCTCTATGGAGATATTTTCCATATGCCATCTATGATCATGCTTGAGGTTTCACCAAACAAACCATGGGTTTTGAGGTCTTATATTTTTGTTGTATGTCAACAAAATCGATTAAATTTTCAGGATGATCTTATTTTCATGTTGTTATAAGCAAATATAATGTTCCAGATAAGCTAGTTAATAAATACATTAAAAAAAAGTACCTTAAAGTTGCACTTTCTGTTAGTATTCCTTTTTGGACTTTAACTTTTTAAAATGTTCTAGCAGCCCTATATAAACCCGTGACACTCGGAAGGCCATATCTCTGGAATGAAACGTCCGATTAAGATTATTTAAACGCCAAAATGTTTCTTTCATCAATTCCCAGCCAATAAGTTATGTCTGAATCAATTTAAAAGTACTTCAATTTTTAGTGGACATGCCTAGTATTGTAACGGGACCGAGCTTGCCCCTAATACTTTTGTAAACGACTGATGGAGAAGACTAGCCTTCTAAACATACAAGTGGTAGCGTAGTATCAAAGACTAGAATTCTCCCCAAGACATGTTGAATCAGTGATGCATGAAAGGAGAAGTAACAGGTAAAAATGAGACTTGACAATTCTGTTTTATATTTGCTTCTTTTGTTATATCTTGTATTGTTATTTTGCTTTCATATTTGTCTTATCACATCACAATTCATAAATACAAGTAAACACTGGTAAATACACAATCTCTGTTGTTGATCATGACGATATTTCCTTATTTAGGCCTATCTCTTTTAAATCCAAATAAATTACCAATAAATGCTGCCGAAAAGTATATAGGCCTACTATCTGCTTGAATAATCAAGAAGCATAAAAATACAATTTAATCAACAGAATCTCTCATTACATGACATAGTCATAGGCTAGGCCAAAGCCTAGTAGGCCTACTACAGAGTATCCATGCCTGTACACCAAATACGAGCTTGCCATGCAACAATGAATGCACATAGATACAGTGCATAATTTTCCATTGGACTTGTGCATGTGTGCGGCAAGTCACTTGCACAGATTAGGCATAGGCGCTAGGCCAAATCACCGGAGTGCATATAAACACCCTGGTGTCACCACTATTGTGGTAGCCAAGCTGCCCCTAGCTCAATCTGAGCTCCAGAGTAGGGCGTATTTGCTTTGGTTGGCAGTGCTTACCCTGTGGTTTCCCTTTCAGGGTTCGTGGGTGGACTAATTGTCCACCAAGCAATCTGATTAATTCGCGTCGTGCACGGCCTTTATATACTCTCCTGAACGCGTTCATGGAACCTTTTGGCGGCTGCGTTCAAAGCGTAAGCACCGTTACTATGGATATCAAGCAGTCACTCCGCGTCAGGCGCCACTTTCAAAAGATTTGAACATGACGAAATCAACAATTTAATAACTAGAACAATTGCTAAAGTGTTTTTAAATCAGGAATCAAACTGATGACCCCCTTTTTTTTTTTTTATAACATTAAAATACTCAAAAATATCTTAAAATTCTACATTCTTAAACAATTACATCTTAAATAATCCAAAGTTTGATCAACAAAAGTCGTTTTTGAAGAAATTTACAATTTTAGGAAAACTTGTTTACGCTCCCAAACGATTGCTGGCCGGGAGTTTCAAAATGACAAATCCAAAATTCTGTAAACAAACAAGAAAAACCTGAATTTTGTCCTGAATATTCATTCATAGACGGTATGTAATACCTTATTGTTTTCCTGACAAAATTATTTACACAATATTATAAGATCTCTGTACAATATAAGCTAATATAGCGGAAATAGTGAAATTTGAGGCCAATTTCGCACGCATTTCGACATGACAAATTTCTCTGCCGATTTTCAACCCACGGCAAAAACTGACGATCGACAGGTAAACAAATCCAAATATTTACAAAAATATACCTTGTGCAGAGCCATGCAATCATTTTTAAATGTATAATAACTATCAAAAACTACCACGAACACGTGAGCATCGTGACTTTTCTCTAAATATGAATTTGACAAGAGCTGAATTTTCGTATCTCTGCAATAGACAAACACACAGGAGGTAAGCTTAAAAACAGGCCAAAAATATGAAATCGCATTTTGGCTCTCCGTTTCAGTATTAACCACCACCGGGTTCAAACCCACAACCTCTTGCACTATAGTAAAACGCCTAATCGATAGAGCTAACTTGACTGCTTGAAATAAGTTGATATGGTCTGGGGTTAGCTGTAGTATTATGGTATGGTCGACTTTGGTCGTGATAACCGATTGAGAAAGCATTGGTCACTAAGACCTGCTACCAGGGGATCATATCTGCCTGGATCTCAATGGCATATTGGTTCTAATCGACTTTCATATATCCTATGGTTTTTCAGAGAGCAAACTTTTGTTTGTTTACTTGTTTTGGGTATTGTACACTAATGTGTCTGCATCATGTTCGCCATTGCTGGGAAATATTGTGTACTTAGTAATGAACTCAATTAGGGCCTATTATGGTCAATTATTTATGTATGAAGACATGGATTTATTTATGTATGAAGCCATGGATGATCATGGGTGGGAAAAGCATGGTTGACCATGGTTGGGTAAACCATGGTCAACCATGGTTGACCATGGTTGGGTAAACCATGGTGCCATTTCACAAAACATGGTTAGATCATGGTTAACCACGGATCAAAAAGCATGGATGACTGTTGTTGAGTTGTGTAAACCATGCTAGTAATACAAAGATCGCAGGTTCGAATCTGGCCAGATGCACTGGGTCTTTTTTCAACATCGATGTGCGCTGGCTGCCCTGGGTAAAGATTAAAATATGTTCATGGTTAACCATATTTAACCATGGTTGAACCATGCTTGTTTCAACTAGGTAAATAAAGCAAAGCCACTGCTTCTTTCATTCATATTTTATTTCCATAAAAATCAAAGACATTACATAAAAAAAAAAATATATAAACACGGTACATATGGAGGAAAAGGCTGGAAGACCAAAAAGGTCTGAAAGTTAGCCTTTCCCTGAAATCAAATGAAATTAACAAAATAAATCAACATCACATAACATAACCAAAAGACAAGGGAAGGGGGGGGGTGCTCACGGAAAAGATTAATTATATATAGAGATCAGTTTTGTTTTGAATTGATTGCGGAAATGTTTAACAGATTTTGAATCTTTCAGATGTTTGTCTAAAGAATTCCAAAGAATGGGACCTCTTGTACGTATGGCATGATCAGAAAAGACTTTCTTATTTTTGGTTAGATTTAGGTCATTTACATATCGTGTCTTGTAGTTATGTATGTCAGAACGTCTGGTAAAATAATTATCAAATGAACAGGGCAGCTCATTTATAGAGTGCCTGTACATGAATGTACCTAATTCCAGTGTATACATATCTTCAACTTTTAATATGTTATAATTAGCAAACAATGGCGCTGTGTGGTCTCTATAGTGAACGTTTGCCACCGTTCTAATAGCCCATTTTTGAATTTTTACAATTTTATTTAAGTAAGTTGTACATGTATTTCCCCATAAAAGTACTCCATAATTTAAATAAGGCAATATTAACGTACAATAAAGTGTAAATAAAATACGACTTGGAACAAAATGTTTCAATTTATTCATGACACCAACATTTCTTGAAATTGTTCTAGATACGCAATCTATGTGACATTTCCAAGTGAGAATTTCCTTCTTTTCCTTCTTCATCTTCTTCAAATTTATAGACTTTAAAAGAAATGATTAAAGCCAAGATATTCCTCCACTGAGGCATGAAATAAATCAATGCAAAGTAGCCTGAGTAAATGCAATCTAGAAATGCGATAGTTCACACACTGTGTAGAATACACACTGGGTATTTGTCTCACACTTCACTTGATTAGACCACCAATTGGAATGATCTATAAATAATAAACAAGTTGGAATTGAGCTTCAGCAGGTAACTAGCTTAAGTGTAGCAGAAGAAAGCTTGTTTCTAATGGGAGGAAGGGGGTACTCAGGCTTGGTTTGGTGCTCCGAGAATCATAGGAGCAGACCGTGAAATTCTATACCAATTTCCAAAAAAATTGGACCCATTAGTATTCCTATAGCCCAAATTTTCTGTCAAACTAAAACAAACCAAATTTGCATACTTTTTACTAAGAAAGAGTCTGAAGATTCCACAATATATCAGTTGATTAAATTTGGCTGATATGATATTTTAAGTATGGTCAATATTTTGGAAGTAGTTTTCAGCATTTTAGTATGATAAATTCTAGCAATTTGACCTGCGGGTCACCATTAGAGTTTGAAATAAAACCTTCCTTTTTAAATCTTCCTTTTAAATGGACAAGAATATTAAAAGAAAAATTAAAATCAATATTTCTCCAGAATTGACTCCTTGAGCTTGATCATGGGTTGATAATACAAAGTGTGGCTTCCTAAACCCATCATAAGTCGAATCTATTGGGATAGGATAGGAAGCTTTATTGCACCATGGAAGCCCAAATCAACAAAGTTGTTCACCTTAGGGCTGTGGACATTAATACAACATACGAAACATTAAAAAAATACAAAGTACAAGTTATTAAGTTAATTATGATTTATATACAATCATCATAAAAGAGATATAAGCAAAGTTACAACATATGACAAGTTTGGCTACAAAACGATTCTCTTATAAATGTATCTACGCACAGTTTCAACCTCGATACACCCGAGTACACATATTTTTCCAAGCACAGCCAGTCTAGCCACTACACAGTCTGTGTTTATACTAATGGTTGAGTGCATAGCATCATAAGAGCTGTATGAGATCTAGCTGGTGACTAGAGGAAAATACGGCATCTGTGATTGGTTTTTGTCAAAATCCCAAATATTCCCTTCATCCAATCAGAAAAGTCTTGTATGTTAAAACAGAATAATTGTACTGCAGCTGTTTCGTTCACGCATCTGTGTGGCATCTTTAAACGTCACTGCCACATCAGAGTGAAAAATGGTATAGTAAACATTTTAAGTGAGTGATCAGATGGCATTTTAGTTATACCATATTTTTCATGCAAACTGTGTTGTAGTTTAAGGAAATAGAACAAAATGTAACAACTAATGGATACTGTAAAACCCGTCTACAAGCATATATGGTGTTTTTTATGAAAGCTAAATTAATTGAAGCAAGCGTAAATATACCAATACAATAGATTGGTCTTAAAATAATACTTGTTTGTATATGCTTGAATCCTGTAATTTATTTGCTCAAACTCCATAATGGCGCCTGGATTAATGTAGCTTTCATCAGAAGCACTCTATATGCTTGTAGACGGGGTTTTACGGTATCTCTATACCATTATTACCCATTTTCATGAAAGTGAAAGGGCACAAATGAAAGTTAGCAAAGTTGACAGGGGTGCTAAATAGTGGTGTGGGTTGTATGTGTGAATGTTTGCCATTATAACATTCAGCATGATATGTGTAATTACTGTATAAAATTAACCAAGCACTATTACTAAATGATAAGGCTCATTACATCATTCATTCTACATAGGAGAAGATCTTGGCTGGGTATCCTTTCCATTGTACAACCACCATCCTGTCATCATTTATCAGTGCAAGGCCCTCTGCATAGTTCACATCATTTGTAACACATCCTAGATATTCCCCATCCTCTGTAAAGCTGTAGATGCCACCTTGGACTCCTCCATGATCGCCATAGCTACTGATATAGATGATGCCATCATCACTGCAGCAAGCACCACATGGACACAATGGCTTTGGTGTATTGATAGTGTGAAGTAGATTAAAAGTACAGTCCATTATTTGTGCATTTGTATGTGGATAATCTGCACACACGACGATTGTTCCTTGTGATGTGGTACCAACGAAGCATGGCCGAATGTATGTTTGTATCGTAGAAATATGAGTGCCATCTTGCTTGTGTTTGCTGATGTAGTACTTATCACTGTTGCCTACCAACAGATTCCCATCACTATCTATAGTGAGACCATACAGTTGTGAGCCATCTGTATCAGATGATTGGCCATCTGGAGATATGGCAGGAAATTGCTTCAGATAGTTACCGTAAGAAGTTAAGACTTTCACATAAGCAGTTTGGTCAGTGATGAAATGAAATCCGTTGGAGCTTACAGCAACATCACGAGGCTCATGGAGATTCCCCAGAAGTACTCGTTTGTAGTTCCCTTCAGAGTCAAAGACCTTTACATTCTTGTCACCCCAATCTGCTATGAATATATCTGATGTGTTTGGATCCACAACAACACCCAATCCACATTTGATCTTTCCTGGTCCTTCCTTACCAATATCTTTCTCTAGAACCAATTTCTCGCTTCTTGATGCCAAGACAATGCCAAGATTCACACTTTCCACACTGCCCTTCTGATTTGGTTTGAATTTCATTACACCAAAGCTTTTGCTGATACCAGTTGGTTTTACCTCCTGTAGCTGTGTGAGGGTCTTACATAAAGTAGAATAATTTGAAGCTACATCATGCTTGGAACCTGTCTGCATGACCTGGTTAGCTACATCCATAGCATTGGTCAGCTTAGACTGTAGATTCTGAAGTGACATTGTGGCATCATCAATTTGCTCACATTTCTTTGTCTGTATTTCAGTAAGCTTATTTGTGTTTGCTGTGTAATTCTCCTTCAAAGCTTTCAGAAATACTTTCTTTGCTTTATCATTTGCATCATCCAGTTGCTTTTGAGCATCAACAGCAGTTTTCTTCAAGTTATCTTTGGCTTGTTGTGTTTTAGTGATGGCTTCATCTATCTGGTAAGATAACCCTTTGCAGTTTTCTACCAGTACCTTGATTTCTGCCAGTTGACCTTCAGTAGCACTTTCTATTGCAACATAATTGTGTTCAGGACGAGTATGCTCCATCACTGTGCAATCACGACAAATGGAAATATCACAGGTTTTACAGTACCATCTCAAGACTTGGTCCTTATGTTTTGGCAACATTCCTCTCTCACCAGTTTGCTAGGGTCAACCTTTCCTGCTATGAACTCTTCCATGGTGAATACACTGTGGGTTCTCAGTGGGGTGAGATTGTCATGCATATCAACGCATTGTTGACAGAGGAACCCATTGCAATCCATGCATCTTGCTAATATCTTTCTATCCGACAATCTGCAACAAATACATGGCACTTTGACATCGCCAATCCTGTAAATAGCTTGCCTGTCTCTGAGTTGGTTGATGAAGAAGCTGTCTCTGAAGCCATCTACTCCATCAGGTGGTAGAGGAATCTTCTCTTGGCAGAGAGGGCAGATGAAACTACCAGGAGGATGTGCTACTCCTTTGAGGCATTTCAAGCAGAATGAATGAAGGCATGGAAGTGCTTTGGGGTGCTCCATATCTTCAAGACATATACTACAGATGGTCAAACTGTTCTCCTCTATTTCATCATAACTAGGCTTGCTACATGCCATTGTAGATAATTTTGGATGTACCTGCCCTACTTATTCCAAGTGGAACATTTATAGTGATGATAATGCTGATGATTTTGCAAATTACCTGTGTACTCTTATTTTTTCCAATGTTCTCTCTGCTTAAATTACTTTATAAGATTGTTATTGTTGGTGTTTCAGAAGTTCATAAGGTGCTAGCAGTGTTGTCAGCAGAGCCTAAAATTAAAAAGACGAAAAGAGAATTCATAAGCTCCTGCAATTAACTTAATATGCAATAATAATCCAAGTATTCTGATTTTGTATACAAAATAGGAATGGGCAAGTTCAGACTGCTAAGTCACACAGAATATAAAATAATTCTTTTACATGTAGACATATAATATTGACCTAGTTTCAAGTTCGAAATCATAGTGCACTCTCCAGTTAAGGGAGCAGAAAGGAAGCCAGGCTGGACAAAATATACTTATGTTATCTAAAACATACTCGGACTCAAACTTGGTAGCAATGATCATTGGATGGGGCTTATAATATAGGGGCCAAAAAGGTCTTTTAGAGGTCAAATTCCAAATGGCTGAAAACAATTTTTAAAAGAGTTCTAAATGTCCATGTTTTTTGTCTACAAAACTCAAAATATCACCTTGAGAAGGGTTTCCATAGATCACATCACATTTTTTATACACTGATCCGACTTTGCCATTACTTCGTTGTCCCCGATGTAAAACTGTGTCCCAAGATCGGGGTTCCATCCATTATTTATTGTGTTCTATACATAATTTTAACCTGGGAATTGTACACAACAGTGATTTTGAATACACAATCACATTACGAATTAAATCTCCCACTCTGATACATCTGTGTTTCCGTCAATAGAGTCAATACTATTGGTGTTATTCTGGATATCTTATACAGAAAGTCATGAAATAATGACACCTGTGAAGAAATTTGAATGATGTCCTTCAGGTTGGGTTATACTCCAGTAGCTATATAGGTCTATATATTGCACTGAATCTTTAGATTATAGTGGTACTGAAATGAGAAGGAGAGAAATCCATAGCATAGCACCATTTGTTGGCACAATCACTTATTTGGGGTTAGCCCTGGATCATCCATTAATCTGACCAATGAACAACCTAAAGTACTTTGATATTTATTATTTAATCATCAACATGAAAAAACAAATATCATGAAAAAAACCCACACAATAACTTAAATTTGTCACATTTTGATTCTTGTTATTAACGTTGAAAAATATTGATCGTAGCTAACATAGCCGGCAGAGATGAAATCGGAATGTTGCGTCTGACGTTACTAGTCACTCAAGTAGAAGCAGGCTATGATTGGCTGTCATGCATATGCGCCGCATCATCCATTGAGTGCAAAAACTTGCCACCCTGTAGGATAACATCAGACACAATATTCTAAGTTTATATCTGGCGGTGATTATTCATTACTTGCACTGTTCCACCATTATGTACTATGTGCATGGAGAGCCTCAAACTGATGACCACATGAAAGGAATAATTACATAATGTTACACACAATGTAATATGACTGGTTCGCTTCTCATTCATGTGTACTGCCAGTTCGAGGCTCTCCTCGCATGTTGTGCATAATGGCGGAACCGTGGAAGTAGTGAATAACAACTAGACCTGTAGGCTTACATGAATTTTATAAAGCATACTCACCTTGATATATCCCCTGTACGCAAGTGTAGCTTCTACTTCTTAACAAGTCTGCTGATTTAATACATGTATTACCAAAATTGCGTTTGAAGTACATGTGTCGAAAAAAAAAAAGAAATTTATAAAAATAAGTTAAGCAAGTGATATCTTCCTCTTCCTCTGTAAGTGTACCTTCATTGCATGAAGACATGTCTTTCACCAAGCAAGGCAAATCAATATTGTGGGATTTTCCCTTCGTACAACACACAGGAAGCTATTATAGAGTGTACATAGTACAGTTTTATGCTGCAACCACTGTATATTTCCTCCAATATGCCATAGGTTAAGTGTTTTAAGGCCTGGTCATACACTATGGACCACAATGGCCTCATCCCAATGGCATAGTTCAATAACCTCAATTAAACAATCATAGTGCAAAATTTGACCTCAAGTTGCAGAGTATGAATTTTTGTAGAAGAATGATACAGGATGTGTAGTTGGGTGAGAAAAACTTGCCTGCCAAATTTTAATTTTTGCCAACAAAGCGTTTTTGAGTTATGCCATTTTTTGCCATTAGGAAACCCCATTGACTTTGCACATAAAGTGGTTTTGACACTAAGCCTCGTTCACTAAAATTGGTCAAAGTTTGGAAATAGATACTATGTTTAAATATTATTTTTCTTCTTTCTATCCCCTTTATAGAACTGCTTTTTGGATCTTTTTATTACAAAAATGTTACCAAATAATATTAGCGACTTTTTTCATATATATTTGCCAGTAATAAAGGGGATATTTGAAGGTAATGTTAGTACTTGCTCAAATTTTCTTGATTTGATCTAGAAACACTGAATGACCCAATTTCATAATTATTGTCTGAGGTAACCATAGGGCCAATTTTAACAAACAAGGTGTCATATGAAAGATAATTAAATTTAGAAACTTTTCTCGCCAGCTTTTTTTAATTAAGTGTTTCTATTTTAAGTTATAGGTGTTTCTAGATTTCCCTAATTTAAAATTAGAAAAAATGATTTTTCTCAAAAAATAAACACTTTATCAAAAAAATCTGGCGAGAGAATTTAGATATTAGGCTTATTGACCACCCCACAAACTTTGGAAACCATATCACATTCCCTCTAGGCTAGCAATAATTATTTGTAGAAAAAAATAGGGAATTTTCAAAAAATAAAGAAAAACATAAGAAATGTTTAAATTTTCATGAAACATTAAAAATAAGTTGAGTAAAGACTTATCTTAAATTGGTTATATATTTGATATGGATACATAATTCTGATTTGATATAGTGGCTATTTTCTTGCATGGGCCTATTATCCGATGATCCTACCTTAAAGTTTGTTTTGCCCGTCCGTCACACCTGTTGGAACCGTTTTATCTTACAAGTAGTTGCATTATTGTTAACTGGAACCTCAGGATCTATCTGTACAGACTTCCTGGGACTAGTTGGCAGTCCATTTGCTGATATATCATCTTAGAAGCCTCCTAATATTCATGCTGAGAGTACATTATGTACATAATTTCCTTCTTGTGTGAGATGCCCATAAGAAGAAATTGCAGGTGTCTTTAATTACTGTTTTTCCCTGCTTAACCATGTCTGCTGCTTGCCGTTTTGCTGTACCCCCGATCTCGTCACACACGCTTTTATCATAAATGCATTCAAAGTACTACCCCAAATAAGTCATTGTGCCAACAAACGGTACTATGAATGAAGCAATTACGATATTTGGAAGATGGACTATCAGTCCAGTACTGAATGGTGGCCAAATTAGGAATCTGATGATTAGTTTGATGAGAATAGCTGCAACAGCTTTCTCATTATAGTCCCCAAGGTTATACAAAACTCTTACTGTAGTTGACCATTGGCACTGTGTAAAGCTAATAGTAATATGCACCTATAGAGTGTGTTACAAATGAAAGCGTTTTCTCAATGCGCTTTACAAACCAACATTTATAACACAAAAAGAAACATTATAAAACCTAACCACATCAAACTGTAAGTATACAATTTACAAATCAACCTTAAATTTACAACATAATAAATAAAAAACTAAATGTATTGATTAAAATTTACAACATAATAAATAAAAAACTAAATGTCTTGATTAAAGAGGGTTTCAACCTAGACTTGAATTGGTTAACTGTTTTGGCATTCCCAAGAGATAGCAGCAAGCTGTTCCAAAGCTTTGGTGCTGCAATGGAGATAGTGCAATCCATGTATGTCTTTGAGGAGCACTTTTGGAACTACAAGCCGATGTTGTGAGCTAGACTCACTATGGTCCACAATAGCCTCATCCCAATGGCATAGTCCAATAACCTTTTAAGGTTTAAAATTACATTATCAGAGTGCAAAATTTCACCTCAAGTTGCATAGTATGAGTTTTTGTACCCAAATCTTCAAAGGTCATTCAATGAATGTACAAATGTATTAGGGTTTAAGAACTGTGCCCCTGATGTTGTGGATCCTTGTGACTGAAGGTTGACAGATGAATGGCAAGGCAAGGTACAAGTAGATCATGTAGCCTATATAGTCTGGGCAGCATCACTAAGTGCTTGGAAGGTGATCAGCAGAGTCTTACAGATGAAAAGCATATAGTACTAGAGAGTACTGATGTCAGTTTCATGTATCAGGATTCAGCTTGCAAAACATCAAGAATGATATCTGAATATCTGAATTATTTCAGAACAAAATTTGGCATGTATATTACGGAGTTTGTCTGTCAAGATGCGATTCTGCATCTTCTGTTGTTCATTCTTTGTGGCATCTGCCTAATACCAGGCATACAGTGATTTCTATTGTCTCTGTCAAAAAATGAGGTAACTATTCTGTAGCAATGTCCAATCAACACTTGATGTGTTTGTTGCTTTTAATACTTTGTTGGAGTGCATTGTCTTATTCCAGTGTATATCTGTGGAATACATTGATGCATTTATAATTCTTCACGATACCCCCAACAATTGTTCTTCTGAACTTCCTTTGTGTGTCCTGATTGGTGGCTTCCTTATATTTAGTAAGAGATGATGTCGGGAAATTTCAGCTTTTTCCAAATTGATTGTGGCAAGGTGCAGTGTGGCAATCAAGACCACTCTCTTTAAGCATTTTGGTGTCATCTCTGCAATGGACACAGTAGCATGCAGTAGATGAGGGTCGTTCTGTCTTAGTGGTGACCCTCCTCCCGGGCCCTCCTCATAACGTTTCTGCATTGTTCTCAAGCATTTCTGCAGCTGAAGATTCTTAGCTGCATTTTTTAAAACTTTTTGTTGGTATTTCTCAGTGCTTTTGATTCTTTTAACCTTTTGAGTTCCTTTTTGGGAAAATACAAATTGGATGACAAGCATCGACATGGATGAGTGTGATGTGCTTGGCTGAGATTCACTTGAATTTGAAACATCTTGAGACTGAATACACGAGTTTAGATTTCCTAATGCAGCATCAGGTGCTATACATTTCTATTCTTTTCTCTGTACGTCTTGGAGTGGGTTTAACGTTTTGCTCCTCTCTTTTTCAATGCTGACTTGCTCAGTTTAGCAGCAGAAGTATGATAACCAGCTTTCCTCAGAAATGTAGGGTCATATCTTTTGTTCCTTTGTCTATATTCTTTCTGTATTTCAGCATGTGTTTTCCTCACTTTTTCTGGAAAATAGAAGGAAAAAAGAAGAAAAACAATTTCACTATTTTGTGTAGAGTCTAGCACATGTTCTGTACTGGGACTCTGATATCTGTATGATGATCTAAGATAGTCAGTGGCTGAGTGCCAGTGCTGGGGGGCATTCTCCAGTAACAACTCTCCCCCCAGTTACCCTCCCTCCCAAGTAAAAACCCAAAATTACAAAAATGGCCACTTATTGCATCAATTTGTTTGATTTTGAACATTTCTTGAACCCCCATAAAATTCACTTCCCCCCCCCCCCATAAAAAAACATGGTGCCACCTACAATATAAGCTCTCTTATATTTAAGGGGTGTCATGGTTTGCAAACAGGGCTAGTTCTATGTAGAGTGCCCCCACCATTATACCTGCTATTTAAAATTTAAATGTTTGAAAGACACAGTGAAACTACTTTACAGCAGACTTGTCTTACCCACGCATTACAAACAAAAGAAGCACCTGTACAGCTGTATTATCTTAGCCATGTATTGCAAATTAAAATGGGAATTAAAAGGGCATTTCGTGATCCACAGCCTCATCCCCCCACTTTTCTCAAAAGAAGTTGAGATTTTTATATCACTGGAAACCTCTGGCTACATAATGTTTATGTACAAAATATTTCTTGCAGAAAATTCGTTTAGCAAAGATATCATGAAATTTGAATGTTGTTCTGGTGCACCAGAACGAAATTACAACGCATTGTCTATGGAGCAGTGTAATACACATAATCATGCATAACTCGTGAACGCAAAATCGGAATCAACTGAAATTTTGGGAATAGGTTTTTTTCGTGGATATCTAATGAAAAATGACATTAATAGAGGATGCTAGGATCACGAAATACTCCTTTAATAATATAGTTTGCATTGGCGCACATCACCAAGTAAGTAACATCAGGTGTAATGTATCTGGTCATCCGTTTTTCACCTTTTTCCTAAAAGGGCATTTTGTGATCCACAGCATCATCCCCCACTTTTCTCAAAAAAAGTTGAGATTTTTATATCACTGGCAACCTCTGGCTACATAATGTTTATGTACAAAAAATTTCTTGCATATTAATTTGTTTAGCAAAGTTATCATGAAATTTGAATTTCGTGCTGGTATACCAAAACGAAATTACAACACATATTGTCTATGGAGCAGTGTAATACACATAATCATGCATAACTCGCAAACGCAAAATCGGAATCAACTGAAATTTTGTGAATAAGCTTTTTTCGTGGATATCTACTGAAAAATGTCATAAAAAGAGGATGCTAGGATCACGAAATACTCCTTTAATCGTGCAGTTCTTGACAACAGTACAAACTTGCTGGTTGAATCCACATACTTGATCAGTCCTCAACCAATGTACCAAAGTCTGGTTTATTCATCACAGCATTTTCTAGAAGAGAGTAGAATTTAAAGCCTTAATGTACGATCTTTTTTCAGAATATACCTTTTTTTTTTTTTTTTCAAAACCGATTTTTTGGCATATTTGTAATACTTACACATGTTCCAACTTAAATCTATGAGCAAACTGTCAATATGTCGGAACGACTCGCAAATCGTAGTCTCCTACGAAGCCAGTTTTGTTACGCTCCCTCCACATGTGGAGGGAGCATCAACCAAACTGGCTGTGTAGGAGACTAACTCTGAGGCCGTACTCGCCGTCCTAATCCAAATAGTGCAAGATATTTCGAGTGATAGAGGTGAAGTTTACGATGTTGTTTCTTTGCAAATTCCCAATGTTTTTCGCATCCAAATGTATTGGGAACTTTCATAATGATTGCATATTATCATTTTGGAAGAAAAAAAGAAAAATTTAAAAAGATCGTACATTAAGGCTTTAAGTAATGTATCTGCTGTGCCATGAATGTAACATACAGACCGTTGTTCATTAATAGACATGCAAATATTACTTTAAAACCATTGTTTTATGTACCACATAATATAACCCTGAAGTCTGCTTGATTCATCAAATTTGAGAACATTCATATCATCTACCCAATTATTCTCAGTTTGTTATCCATTAGGCAAATGGTAACATATCTGGTTGCAAATTATTGGCGACATGCTCAAGAACTCTTAGGAAAATCTAATAACCTAATATTGTAATGTTTTATACTTTACAATTAGGGCAACATACAGGCTAGGGACCGTTCACAAACACTTGTAAGGGGGGCCTGATGCAAAAAAATTTCATCGCAAAAATTTTTCGGGCCCCCCTTTACAGACCTCAAAAATTTCAGCCCCCCCTTTTTGACATGAAAAACCCATAGAAAAAGCATATAAACTCAATTTTTCCAGGAAAATTTGGTCATTTTTTCAGGCCCCCCCCCCTTAGGAAGGTCTAAATTTTCAGTGCCCCTTTTTGCATCAGGCCCCCTAACAAGTGTTTGTGAATGGTCCCTTATGACAAGCATATATAATCTGTGATGTGTATGCATGTGTAACGAGCAGGTACATTAGAATGTATTATATCCTTCATTCATAGATTCTTGTTCATTAATTGGTTAAAAGTGTGTCACATGATCAAAAATAAGCACACTATTCTGTGAGGAAGTGCAAAAAGTACTATTTACGTCCGTAAATAGTACCTTCAAGCCAGTAAATAGTATTTCTGGATATTAACTATTTACGGATAGCAGCATACCCACGTCGCAGTCCATAAAGCATAACAATAACATTGAACGTCGACATTGACTATGAGAGTATTTTGTCACTGCCGAGAAACAACAACACAAAAATGGCGAAATGTAAATCAAGCTGGAGTGGGCTGCTACTGCTGAAGAAGATTCACGATTTCAGCTGTTTAATTTGAATTGTTACCAGTTCTAGCGCAGGAATATGTTTTAGACCAACACAGTCAGATTCAGACTAGAGCAATACTGACATGGTAAGCTTATAAACAAACACTGACAGTGCGAGACTAGTCTTGGACCGCCGGCCGCCTAGCCGGCCTAGTGCATGAGTGCCGTGCATACGGAGGTCTATCCCCTATCCCGATGCATGATGGCATTCGAGTTTGGGCCTACATGTAAATCTTTTTACATGTACATCTTTTCACTAATCTTTGTACAAATAATCTATGAATGAAGGCAAAGTGGAATGAAGATACAACTTGAACAAAATACACTGACAATGAGTAAGCTTAAAAAACCATGAACACATGGACCGCCTGAGAACCGCCTACCGTGCATAGGTCCTACCTAGGCCTTTCTCGCAACATGGACATGGTGGAGTTTTCATGTAATCTTTTAACCAATCAATGAACAAAAAATCTATGAATGAAGGATATAAAACAAATATATACTGCCTTCATTCGAGGTACTTATTAAAACTATGGTCCCTCGCTGAGATCAATAGTACTATTTTCCTTGAGGCTCGCCCCTCAGGAAAATAGTACTATTGATCTCACCTCGGGCCCATAGTTTTAACCAGAACCTCTCATGGCAGTATATATTTGTATACTATAGCTGGTGATGGTGACGTGGGGAGAAAACAAGAGATATGCATTGTCACCTTTAGCAGGCTAGTCCAGTTGAAATCCATACACCCCATGGAAGACATGATCTTAATCTTCTACACAGGGAGTGTGAATTGCAAATAAGATTACCTGAATGGTCACTCCATTTGAAATCTATACCCCCCTATGTGGAAGATTAAGGCCATGTCTTCCATAGGGGGTGTATGGGTTTCAACTGGAATAGCCCATTGCTTTATACTTTCAATTCATGTTACAACCTCTAGCCCCACACAGTTCAGAAACATAACTCTGCAAAAGTATAAGTCATATTAATAAATGTCATTTATATAATGGACAAAACAAGTCTGAATACGGTGCGAGACATGAAACTTGCATGTTGAACATTTTAGAGGAGATTGTGCCTTGAATTAAAATGATTTTATTCTAATAACTGGCACAAAATAAGTCTGGCACACCGGAAAATTGCCTGAAAAAACATCAAGACTATAATAACAGTAGCTTAGGAAGATTTTCAACACGGGGAGCTGACCAAACATACTTATTAATTGTTGATAACCCATTCTGGGGGTGCTCGGGAGTCAGAAAATTTTGGCAAAAATTGGTAAAAACACACACATTTTTCGGCATTTGATAACATTCTTTTACTTCACCTGGAATTATTGGTGGGGCTGAAGGGTATTCAAGCCCCCACACCAAAATTATTGAGGGGGCTCAGCTCCCAGTTGATAAGCCTATGAATAACTTAGCATTAAGACTGGCAAAATTGCTGTTACTGATTGTGATTTGTAGATTAATGAACAATAATTGCACCAGCATAAAAGACACTATCTTCTGCAACAATGTGTTTCTGTATTTGAAAGCACTTTTATATTTGCTCTTGTAACATGATTCTTTAACTGTACATTTGTTTGCAATAATGATCATATGAGTAGCAGAGACATTCCAGCTGGATTATCATGCATCTTAGTATAAATAACCTCATGATATCATTTCTGCTTTGCGTAGGAAGCATTTAAAGGTAGGCAGTTAAGACTTTTAAAGAATATTGCCAATTTGATCAAAAATATGGGTATGACCAACCATAGCAGCATATGGAATACACAGTGTACCAAATTCACCATAAGAACTGTATGAACTTTGTATAATCAATGCGTCTTTCCTTTTGTGAATATTATATTGTTTAAAAATCAAGATTTACTTCTAAGGCAATAAATTAAATTTAAAAAAAAACAAGTTTGTTTCTTGTTGGTGGCCTGAAAATACAAAATGCGGTTTAGTTATTGTTAGGTATTTTAAGTCAGGATTTATACTCAAATATGCCTCAAATTTGCACTTTATCATTTATTTTTACGAAATTTTTTTACATAAATAAAATAATTAAAAAATGTTTTTGATTTAATGTACACTTCACCCTGGTCAGGTACCAGCACCATTAATGAATTTATTTGGCTGAGATACATCAGATACATTTCACTTCAACAAGGGGTGTGACCATACTGCAGCTCCTCTTAGCACACATAGTAATTATCCCGTAACAGCTCCCCATGTACACTTGGGTAGGGTGAGGCAAGTCAAGTAAAGCACCTTTTCCGGGTGTACAACACGTTGGCGCTGCAGGGATTCGAACCGATGCCTTGAATATTTATTTTTTCTTCATAAATAAAATCAAATGCAGTACACTTAATTACTTCAAAAAACAAAATATATACAGTATGGGAAACAAAACTTGTTACTTTGTTTAGCCTTAACTTGTGAGTAATAAACATGCAATGAATGAGTCAAAGAAGTTTGAAGTACCTAATCATTAACATGTAGCCGGGTCTCGGGAGAAAAGTATGATGAGGATTGAAAAATCAACTTGGGAAATTTGTGACATAGATATCTATTAATATCAGGTATAATTGACAGTGAGTATTGTCCATATACTGTATATGTGATGCGATCAAGCAAAATCAGTCGGAACTCGGAAATATTAAATTTTTAGTTTCTTTTAGGATAGTAAAAAGCATTTGCAAAGCTGCATTTTGCAGAAAACCTCATTGAAATTAAACAACCATTCCAAAGATATGAGCAATTACAGAGTTTCAAAAACAAGAGGAAACAAAAGGAATATTTCCTTTGTTTGGCTATATCTCAAAATCAATATTTCCGAGTTCCGACTGATTTTGCTTGATCGCTTCACATATGATCTGAATAGTAGATATCTGTTTGCTGCCCTCTATAAGTTGACAGGAGAGGAATGGTGCTTTCTTTGTACTCATTTTGGATTTCTTTCTTTCTTATTAGACTGATTTATCACAGAAGCCTAACCAGACCCTAGAGAATGGGAATAAGAAGCAGCGGAAACAACGAAATGGAAAACA
This sequence comes from Amphiura filiformis, assembly GCF_039555335.1. NCBI lineage: Eukaryota > Metazoa > Echinodermata > Ophiuroidea > Amphilepidida > Amphiuridae > Amphiura > Amphiura filiformis. The sequence continues at coordinate 2,413,033 of NC_092633.1, forward strand.
AAACAACACATCGCCCTCTAGTAAGTAGCTCAATTGAAAAGCAATGTAAATTTCAGTCACATCTTCTTGTATATAATTATGTGCAAGGATTGAGTTTACAGAGTATCAAAGTGTTGATTCCTGCAAAAGTGGAGAGGTGATGAGCCCCAGTGGGTTTATGAAAGTGACAAATGTATCAATAACAATGCATTTTACAGTGCTACATACATAGCCAGGGTTTAGTTGCAAGAAGAATATACACCAAGTTTTCTATTATGAAGATAGTAATTCATACCAAAATTAAATATAGCAGTTAATGGCAATAGGAGTGTGCATGGGGTTGAAGTTCAAAAGCATATTTGCTTCATCTCTTTACTCGTAACTGAACCAGGGGCTTTTTGGTGAGGAGGGAAGGAAAGAAGGAAGAAAGAAGAAGAGAAATTTTTTCTCAGGTGCAAGACATGCACAGGGATCGCAAAGTTTCTGGCAATCACTTGCCAGTTGCCACAGGGGTCTACCTTGGCCGGCCAAGCTTTCCATGCTCAGCCCAAAATGTGTTTTCACATGATAACGCAATCGCAGCACAGGGGATACCTGAGCCTGCAGATGCTTTGTGCATTGAGCTTTTGTGAGGTTTTATTCGGTTAAGGTTAATACTTTTGCATTTTTACTGATTCATATAAAGGGTGTTCTAAAAACTGCCACCACATGATATAATTTTGTTACCCTTTACAAAATCTAACGACCAATTGGAACCGAATTGAAACATTGCATGTTTAAAGGGAAAGAGTCACACAGTGATCCACCCGGCACCTTACAAAGAATGTACCAAATGTTTGTTTGCATTATTGGGTTTTTAATAAATACAATGTCATCTTTTTATCTCAACACAGAAGAGGAGAATACTGAAGAATTCAGGAGGGTGTATATGGAGGCACAAAAAGAAATCAGCAAGATACTAGAACCAGATATGTTTGCAGAAGGCACACTGCCCAAAGGGAAAAGGTATATATTTGAATGGGATTATAGATTTAAATTAAATACTGTTAGCTAGCCACACATTCACATGTTATTTTGGACAGGCAGTTTGCTCCTTGGACAGGCAAATTTAATGCCTGTGACATATGCTAAATTCTAAAAATAATGCTTGAATAAGTTCTGTGAACTCAAAACAAGACCAGACTAATAAATGAAGGCTATAGCAATACCTAATTGAACTGACTGAACGCACAGAAGGTGAAGAGGTCTGGTTTATGTTTTCAGTGTCAAATTTTGGACAGGCAGTTTTAGTGAAAATGATGGGCACTTGTCTAATCCTAGCTAATCCTCATGCATGTGACAACTGTAAACGGAGTCAGTATCTAGTAGCTTGATCTATCATGCTCTGTAAGTGGTATGGCATTCATAATCTCTGCTACTTCAATGACAATAAAAAAATTGTGTTGTAACTCCTTTGAAGCAATATTAAAAGATTTGCATCAAAGGACATCCTTAATTTTATTTTTCGATAACCAAAATACACATACAAAAGGCCAAAAAATTTTCGGTCAGAATTTTTTGTTTTTTAAATGACTGTATAGGCCTGTAAGCAATGAATATTAGTCATGTAGAACGACTGCATACTTAGTTACTTACAGGCATAAGACGCATAAGTTTATTGGAAACATTGATGCATAAATGGATAGTTATAAATATTATAATGAGTTTACAGTAATGATTTTCTTCTTAAGAAAATGTTGTGGGCCAAATTTTGCTTTGAAATTAAATTTAGACACAGAAAAAGTAATAAAAACCATTAAAATTCTAAACTAAAAACTAAAAAAAACAAACATATTTTTGAAGGGCTGACCCTGATTTTGGCCAATTTTGGGTTGCTCAGTGGAAGGCAAGCAAACAAGTTTGTTTTTTGGCCTATTTATATTTGTATATAATGGAAGTTATTTATAATAAATAAAAAATCTTACTCAAACTTTTATCATTAATGCAGAAGGAGATCGTCATCTAAGAGTAAGCGTCATACGACATCATCAAGCAGTGATGAAGCACACGCTAATGAGTTACCAGAAACTCACCTGTCTAGAAAACCCATATCACCGGTAAGTAGTCCTTCAAATTGCAAAATAATTGCGCTAATTTCAAAATGTGATTTGTTAATTACATAATAGCAAAGGAGAAGGCATACTTGCAGTAATATCAAAGGTTTCATAATTGCAATATTGCAATATGTGACACGATCTGGTCCATGGGGGCCAAAGGCGGCAAATTTGAAACTGTGATAAAGGTAAAACTATGGAGTAAAAACAATTAAATACATAAGAAAATAGACATCAAAAAATTTCAGAACTTTAGAACCAAGTATGCTAGACCTTTGGTGTTCTCAGTAAATAATAGCTTATTGTATATGTAATGTAATAATTATAGTAACTCAATTTTCAAAAATGCCTCCTTTGGCCCCCAATGGACCAGATCGTGTCACATATAGACTTCATATAGTATGCAATAATTTCAAAATTACATAATAGCTAAGGAGAAGGCATAATTGCACTAATGAGAATGATTCCCACTAAGGTATAAGTGTGTTTATAGTGTCATAGACCAGATGGGGATGTCCTCTTTTGTTCTGTGCACTATGCTCGCCTTTTCACCACAGGATCGTGGGTTTGAAGCTTGGTAGAACCAAGTGACTAAAAGATAGCATAGGATACTTCAATGAATTTACGCCTAATGGCTTTGCGGTCGCCGGTTTGTGACAAGTTTTCATAATTGCATTATTGCTATGTAGACTTCACGATTGTCCTAATTTAAAAATTGCTTGATAGCAAAGGAGAAGGCATAACTACGCTGATATAAATATTTTCATAATTGCTTACTCCGCTATTATCACTGAGCATAATTGCATAATAGGAGAAATATGGAAATCACTGCCCATTTTATAAAATTACAGAATTGCGAAATAGAATTCATAGTTGCGCTAATTTCAAAGCATTTTGGAGTCAATAGAATTGAGGACTGGTGAACTACATGTTAAAATCAATTTGGAAAGTAAATTATCAGAAGGGTATAACACATGGGTTGAAGTTGATATAAATATTATTGCTCCATATTGGGCCTTCTAGTGCACACATTATGTGTCTTTTGCAGTTAGACTATTGTATTGCATTGTTTTGGTCTCCAAGCATATGAACTTCCCAAGTTGCAAAGAGTCCAGCAGCTTGATTACTGATTAGTCACTAAGTGTAAAGAGCATGATCACATGAAGCCTGTTGTTATAGACCTCCTTTGGCTCCCCATGCGACAGCGTATCTTGCATTAAGTCGCTTTGCTCACATTTAAAACACTGCATGGTACATGTGTGGCTCCTGTATACATTGGGCCATTCATTTCACATGGCTTCTACAGAAGCATTGTGAAGTGGCAAGTCAAAGTCAAAATCAAAGACTATGCTGAGGAGCACACACCACAGAGAGCTGTAAGATCAGTTTTGGAGTCCCTTCCAATATTACCAACACAAAATTCTATGGTGGTATCGCCTTTGGAGTGTGGAATAAGCTGCCCTCCAAACTATGGGCGATTCCATATAGGAGCAAGAACCGCATCAATTGCACTTCTGTGATCCGCATCAATAACAACTGTCTACACGGCACTTGGATCATGTGGGAAAAGATTGCATAGTTCGTGTGTTTCTTGTAAGTGTGTTATGGTGCGTGTAGGGTGCTCATAGTGCGATGCCATGTGCATGCAGGGTGCTCATGGCATGATGCTGTCTGTGCACACAAGAGAAGTTCACATTGATGCGCATCACAGGAGTGCACATTGATGTGGATTTGGCCTCTTTTGTTGAGTCACCCAATATGTGCCTCTTCCTCTATTCCCTAGTTAGACCCTCCCTCGGGTCCATGGAGAACGACTGGTAATGTAGATTACATAGCATTAAAAATCAACCCAATACATGGACCCTACCAGTCTGTAGGCAATTTGACTTCCAGCTCCCAGTACTTTGTGGGAATTCACTTTTACGGATTTGGAGTCACACAATCTTTCTATATACCACGTCCATGTTTTCACTACATTAACGTTTGTGTAAGCGACTAAAACAACGATATTGTATCCGACCAATCAACGCAGCTTGACAGCGCGGGGATATTTGAAAAGGCTTCCCTAGCTAAATAATGTGCAAACATTTGCAAACCGCACGCGATAATATATGCAATATGGACAATAGGCCTAAGTCCGAGTCGAGTGGTTGCCTTTTATTATTGCGCGTACCATGGGTCTATCAGACGCGTGCCACTTGAGCTCAATACCTTTCAGTTGTTGACAAGTGTCCCATCCGATCTTGCGTCACATCCCGCGGCATAGCTTTGTGCTACCATATTTGAATTGAAACAGGGGCGGGGCTTTCGTAATTGACATCGGAATCACCGTGCTTCGTTGAACGATTATTTGGAAGTGAGATCTCTAACAGATTGGACCAGTCTCGGAATGAGCGCTCAATGGACTTTCGCGTTCACTTATAATAAGAGTATATTTCGATATGGCTGCAGGGTTGACTGTGGTGGGTGTAATTAGGGCGTCGATTTGTGGATGAAGAGGAATGGGTTTTTGGCATTGAAGAAAATAAGGGGGGGGTTACAGGACTTTGGCATTTTTTTTCATAGGGCATTATGTAATTATTTATTGTTACATTATCCAGAGATGGAACCGAACCGAGACTGGGGGCCAGTCTATTCCCTAGTAAAAAAACATACACAGGCATAATAATTGGAGAATATTTTTATGAAATTGTTATTTATTTACAGCTGTCTTTCTTTATATATATTTTAAATCTTAACATTTGCACTTTTCTTGTCTTGTGGTGCAATCATACAGCACACATACATAATACAACATACAGTTATACATGTAGCAGAGATGGCGGTAACATATATCAGAGCCTCAAACGTATGAGGGAAACATACTTTACTAGATTTCGCGGTTCTCGGGTCGGGCGGTTCTCGTGATAGGCCTATTTCTAAATACCCAACACCCGTTACCCATATACCTGCCCTGATCTTTTAACTACTATGAAATGTGTGTCTCCATGATCAAGACCAAACTTGACACAACAACTCTCCTTGTTTTGTAGCTGTGATGCATAGGCCTACTTCGGTAGTTAGGTAGGCCTACCCATAATCTGGAAACCCACCATTCGCTTCTTCCAAGCCCTGTCCTGCTACCGCATAGGAGGACCCGAAATTAGTATCTGGACGTGGATATAGGCCGTTACTAAAGTAATGAAATCAATCGGGAGAAATAGGCCTATTGGTCCGATGAGATGCACCTGTTAGTCACACTGTAATGCTTTCCAATGCGCGCACTGCAGTACTTACTTCGCGCCCATTGATACTCCGCGATAGCACACCGCGAGTACGCGATAGTGCACAACGCGAACCGCGCACGGATGGACGGACACGCCATGATTAGTATTATGATAACAGGATGCTTTTGCATGGGTTTTATTCTGTGATTTTTGCAAATAATCTCAGAACCACAAATGAGCTATTCCATTTAAAATTCACACTACCCCTGTGGAAGATTTTGGAAATTTATTCCACAGGGGTAGCATGAATTTCAAATGGAATGAACACATTAGGTATAGCTCCATTAGAATTTCATACATACTCTGAGAGAAATTCAACCTGAATCTTCCACAGAGGGAGAATGAGTTTCAAATAGATTTGGTTAATATCCTAATTCCATTTGAAATTCATTCTCTCCTTGTGGAAAAGGATAGTGAGGATGGAATAGCCCAATTTAAAAGCCTGCAAAAATATTTTTCAATCATTTAAGCTTTAAAAAGCCATGTACAGTCTTATAATATGAAATTGGTTATTTTTTTCAAACCTGATTTTTTGGCATATTTGTAATGTTTATACACATGTCCCAACTTTATACACCTAAATGGAATCAGCCAAATACGAGGGGGTATCCAAAAGTTTTTGACATCACCCAGAAGGAAAAGAGCTATATTGATGAAATTTTGTCAGTGTAATCACTGGTCCTTATGTACATTATGGTCCAAAAATGGTCTCATAAGTATGTTTAATTTTTTACAGGTGGCGCTATGATGGGCAATAGGCGCATAACCTTTTCATGAATACCCCTTTTCATGATAAGATCCTCCACTTTTTTGTTTTTCTTCACTGTGGCCGCATCATCCGTAAATGATTGACATCCACTTCTTGGCTCATCTGTAAGGGACATGCGGCCAGTTTGGAAATTCCTTTTTCCAAAAGCAACAGTGCCATATGATGGGCAATCATCACCGCAGATAGCTTTCATTTCATCATAGATTTTCTGAGCATTGTAGGCCTATTAACCCTCCAAATGCAGGAACTTAATCAATCTGCGTGCCTCAATTTTCACCATCGTACAGGTTATGCGCCTACTGCCATCTAGCGCCACCTGTAAAGAAAGTAAACATACTTAGGAGACCATTTTGGACCATAATGTCAAGAAGGGTGATGTCAAAAACTTTTGGATACCCCCTCGTATGTTGTGTTTGTCAGGTAAACAGAGCAATAATGTCATAATTCACACATAAGTCTCCTGTAGAACTCTAATGGCCAAAATAGCCAGTGGGATTTTTTTTTCATGTTACCTTGTTATTTCGCCATAAAATGGACAGAAACCTTTCCTGACAGTTATTATTTATATTATATCAGCATTTGAGTTCAGAATAACAAAATTAAAATTTGATACATGTAGATTCATACGTTATGGCTTTAATGTGTAGATGTTTGAATCCGCAGATAAAAGAAGCTACAAAACTGCTCAGGGATCCATTTCACTAAACATTACGAAGCTTTGTAAGTCTCAAAAAGGTTCGTACTTAACTTACTTATGAACAGTACCCTTCAGAAGAAATAGGGATTTACTACAGGGACCCTTCGTAAGGTTGGTCTAGTATTGAGTATTCGTAACTTTACGAACGATTACTTGAGTTACGAAGGGTTAAAAGTTTAGTGAAATGGACCCAGAACTGGTAAAAATTGTGAAAAATTAACACTGCTAAAATATCCCACTTTAGGCCTGCTGTAGATGCAATTAACATCTCTGTATCATCCTATTGATATCAGAATATAATTGATGACTATATGAATCATAGTAATCAGTGATGATAATACCATGTGAGATATAATTATCACATAGGATCTGCACAATTTACATTCATATACTTAAACAAGATGTGAATTTAGTCAAGAATGTTTAGGACTACAAAAATAAAACTCAAGTGAAAAGTGAAAACTATATTATATTATTGTTTAATATATAGAGCTAGAGATACCTTGGACTAATTCACCAACACATGTATAATTTTATAACGAACTGGTTTGAAAGAATAATCCAATTTTCCATTATGACTACAAATGTGATGATAAATTTGTACAAAACTGATTATTTACACATGTTATTGATGTTGCGGGTGAAAGATGTAGCCCTACCAGGCACTGGACTAGTTGTCAGAAAAAAGAAAAGCAGCAAAAATCAAGAAAAAAGTGGGCTAACAACACTATTTAAAAAAAAAAAAATTCGCATACATGTAACTTGTTAAATTACTAAAATAGCACATAGCTTTTTGGGGGATTGTTTGAGAAACAAACTTTTTCTTTTGCCTGACAAGTTTATTTTCTGCTACTTAAGGCTCTTTGGTATGTATCTTTACAGCACATACATGTAGTAACAAAATATTTCTTTTAGAAGATGAGAGTACATGTATTATACAATGTATATTACAATATAAAGTTCAGTCTATTTTGCTACCATAGGTTTCACGCACACTAAGTGGCGATCATCAGCATGCACATGCCTTAAGACACCACATCCAATTTAGTCCTATAGAACTATCGGTGCCCGGTTAGGTACCAATGACTCTTAACATCAAGCATAATAATTAACAGTTCCATAGTGTTATTGATTTTCATTTAAATAAAAAACAAATGCACTGTACAAATGTTCAGGGTACGATAAAAAGTGTCATCAGTACCTCTTCGGGCACCGATAGCGCTATAGGATCAAAAAAGATGTTGTGCCTTATACAATATTTATTATATACATAATGCGACATTCAAGATAAGTATATTCAAAAGTAGTTTACAGAATCTGAAACAAATTGTCCCTTTACATGTAATAATATCGATTATGGACTTTACTTGTCTGTTCAAGTAGGGTTTTTTGACATGAAATTGGCAAAATTTAGTCTGCAATATATATACCGTATTTGTCGAATAAACGCCCGGGCGTTACATTTTCCCAAGGGGCGTTTATTAGAGGTCATTTTAGCACGAAAATTCCGTTAAAATTATTAGGTAAGCTTAAAAGTCACGCTAAAATGACGAACTATGACCTTTTGACACTGACTTTTGGTTCACTTCGGGTTCGGATGCAGATTTTCGCCATTTATTGCTGCTATCGCGACCATGTGAGCAACTTGGTAAGCTTACTACACAAGATAGCATGGAAATATCGAATTTTTGAAACATCTTGGTTGAAAAAAAGTGGTGGGGGCGTTTATTTGAGGGGGGGGGCGACTATTCGACGAAATACGGTACTAGTCTTTTTATTCGTATTCATCAATGGCGGCATTATTTTTTGTATATAAAATGTAATGTCTAACTTTTATAGCATTTATTAATTCTAAAGCTACTTTTAAACTCAATATTATAACATCATAGCGTGCAAACTTTTATTTTCCTCTCTTTGGCCCCCCAAAAAAATATGTAGGGCTTATGTTATCATCAAAATGGTTGGTTGTTTGCCTGTTTGTTTGCCTTTTTGCCTGGTTGTTTGGCTGTCCGTCCAGGCAGAAGGAAAACCATTAATCCACTTTGCAGCTTAAACACAATAACCGATCAACTTCATTATTATGTTTTCAGGGTTATTAGGAGTTAAGAAAACCTAATAATGATAATATTGATGGCTTATTTAGCATGATACCATAACATATCGGATTCGTCTTACAAATATCGAACTCGCCGTTGGCTCGTCCGATATTTTTATGACTCATCCGATATGTTATGGTATCATGCTCAGCCATGCAATATTATATCAAACTTGGTATGGTGATAGTATATGGTAGCCTGAAGTGCTGTATATTTTTGTGTCATGTTATTTGCATATTTATGAATATTAATGAGCTTCTTTGCATATTTTGTCTACATATACATTTTCATTAAACCACTCTGCAGCTTAAACGCAATAACCGATCAACTTCAAATGTGTAATAGTGATAGTATATGGTAGCCTGCTGTGCTGTATAGTTTAACCTTTGTTATTTACACACCTTTGTGTGGGGGCCACCTTAATTATGAACCCTGTAATTCTAGTTTATTCCATACCAAGTAATAGAAATGCAAGATTGGGGGAAAAGAACAAATTAGTAAAATAGGTGCAACTTGTAAAAGAGTTTGCAAGGCAACAAATATATCAAGGCATATAGATATATATATACATTTGCTTGAGAAGTCTAGCTTTGAATTTGCTCACCAATAGCCTCACATTCGAGGCTAGAATCCTAAAAGAGCCCACAGCCGATCACATGAGGTGATCACATCAAAATGTAGCTAAAATTGCAGTTCAACTAAATTTTAGACTGTTCCATATCTAAGGCAACAGTTGTTCAAAAATTAGTTATTATGTACACCCAACTATTCGCTAAGTGACGGAATGTATTTCAGTTTGGTCTGACATATAAAAGAAATTAATGAAGTATTGTTTGGCAGACCAATTTGGCATGATTTTGTTTTTATTATCAGAAATTTAGTGCTTTCATTTTGTATCAAAAGTGAAAGCAATACATTGTAGTATTATTGTAAAAACTCGATAGTTAGCATATGTGCTTACTATCGAGCACTTTTAAAACATGCAAACATGAAGAGCCCCATACGCAAAAGTGTAAAGGGTTTTGAGCAAATCATCGAAATCTGCAAATGTGTCTCAACCCCATTAGCTCATGTAAATCGCCAGTACAATTTCATGTTTTCAAAAGCGCTCAATAGTAAGCACATATGCTAACTATCAAATTTTTACGGTATATCATTTGGTCATACCCTGTTTAACATTTACAATCATAAAACCTGCTATGGTACTATTTATAAACTACAATGTCATGCGATACGATCATGCAGTATTCATTTGTTGCTATATGCATAATTGAGCAAAATCACCAAAAGGCTAATCATCGCATCTTAAGGGAACTGGAATGAGCGTTTGAGCAGCATTTTTGTGGGACATGAGAGCACATCAGACCTGTCGAATTGCATTCTGAATACGAAGAATGTCTTTCTGATATCAAATAATTTTCATTTTATGAAATTCACGATATAATACAAATTTTATGACAAATTATTAAAATTTGATATTTTTCACATTTTGGAGATATAACAGTCCTCGAAGTAAATTTTATAAATTTAATGATATAGTCTTAAAGTGTATGTAGCTGGGAGGAAAAGCCGACGATCAATTGAAAATTTTGACCTTTCATATTGAAGATATGGATTTTTTCCCAAAAGACCTAATTTTTTTGGTGTTTTGGGAAAAAAATCCATATCTTCAATAATGAAAAGGTCAAAATTTCAATTGATCGTCGGCTTTTCATCCTTTTCACACTTTAAGTATAAATCATCAGATTTATAAAGTTTACTTGAGTACTGTTAAATATCAAAAATATCAATTTTTAATGATTTGCCATAAAATATTTATTAGGTAGCGAATTTCAAAAAATCAAAATTATTTGATATCAGAAGGCCATTCTTCGTATTCAGAATGCAATTGATATGTCTGATGTGCTCCAATGTCCCACAATAAATACTGTCCAAACGTTCATACCCCTTCCCTTAAAGCCATATTATAACATTTGCTGAGGAGAAAGCCCTCAAAAATTTTTTAAATTCAGGTTTTTACACGATTGTAATGTACTTTAGTAAACAAAGATTCTCTGCAAAAATCAAGACTTTAGTTGCTGTAGTTTTGTCAAAATCCGAGATTTTGAATAAACCGCCGGAACCGGCGTTTTATTATTACGATGGAAATATTAGTCGAATGCGTATTCGATGTCAACATAGTACTACGTACACGGCGTGCGGGACACACACACACGCCAGAGGATCGTACCATATTACAACCACCGGAGTAACATGCATTGGTGCTAGTAGTAAATTCAATTTTCTTTGCTTTACCTCACTTGTTCGGCTCAAAATTAAAAGGGGACATATCTAACAGTAAATGCTAAAATTTTATTGAAAATGAATACTAATCTATTTTTAAAGAAATGTTATAATATGGCTTTAATTGTGCAACATTGCGAATATTCTTGTTGTACATTATATAGGAACTGCAAGCACCATTTTTATGCAATTTAAAATCATGCAGTAACCAATCAAAGAATTGTTTATACACATCTCAAAAAAGTAACTAACCCCCTTAAATAATGACCATTATTCAAAAACGGGCTATTGTATTACAAATCTGTAAAATGCGTTGGAAGCAGAATTTATTTCTGCGCATTTTGACTCTCATTTGATATGATAGCCCAGAAAACAATAATACACCGGTCAATTAAATGTAGTGAGGTCCAGATTTGAAAGTTTCACTTGCAACAATACAAAAACACTCATGCAGATATCATTACACAGATTTCCTTCCATTATACTACATTTTTTGTAAATACAAATCAATAGAATTTACTGTAACTTTCAAATCTTGGGTTACATTGATTTAAATGTACGCTGTGACGTCAATATTTAGTCAATTGCTATAAATGCGGTGTCAAAATGTGCAAAAATAAATTCTGCTTCCAACGCATTTTACAGATTTGTAATACAATCACCCGTTTTTGAATAATGGCCATTATTTAAGGGGAGTCAGTTACTTTTTTTGAGACGTTTACTTAGTCCATTACATGTACAACATTATCATTCACAGTATGTGCATAGTGATGAATATGAGATAACTCCAAACTGTCCAGTTTGTATTGTGCCCAATTAGTAGACCATTTTATCATATTTTGCACAGAGTAAAGCAATGTAAAGCCATTTTCTCTGCCAGTGCTTGATACTTGCGCAAGGCATTTTTATATGTACATGTATGTATATAGACTGTTTGCAGTTATCTATGGTTTGTTACAAACCGTAACTATATCACCCACTTAAGGAGTGTACAAAAATATTGCAACAAAGTCTTTTTTTTTTTTTTTTGAAACAGCTTTACATAAATGTACATCTGATCACGGCTTGTGCTACAATTACAAGTACATGCATATTGTAGAACTATGACCAAATTTGAACTGCTATTTTTAAGTTCAATCTCCATTTTGACCCTTATTATTTATCAATGCAACTGAAATCTCCTTCTAATTGCTCCTGAAATGTCAGTATATGATATGGTTTCTTTTTCTTGCACCATATGAAGCAAACATACTGTTTATGGGCCTATTTTTAAGGCTCTTCTTTGCAGGGTTTGCCAAGAGTTAGCCCTGGTGTACATTATGTATATGAAAATTCAAGGCTCTGTGGTCCTTCAAAAAGTTTAATGGGCTAACTTTTTGCCCTTATGTCTCTCACCCATGGGCATGGCACCTTAAGGCCCAGGGGTGCCGGTGTGTTGTCACCTTCAGAAAACATCTGGACTGGGTGGTGGCGAGCTAATGATGCGTTCAATTTCCAGCACATCAGCAGCATATGGCTTGGAGTTGTGCGATTCCTCGGTTTGGCGTACCGTCTCCAATATTGTCTGTAACGCATTCCTACATTGTTCATCCCTGAGCAGCAAGCTTCTTGCCGGCAGATCTGTGATGTTTGTGAGCATGAGGGCGAGTAGGGCTAGGTCGGCTTTATCCAGGGTGTCGTTACGAGCTAGCTGCACCAGATGTTGCTGCATCTCGTTGTGGTTGCCACTGCGGAAGAAGCTGTAGAAATCCTGTGCTTTTTGGGCAGATTTGGCGTCCATGTTGCGTTGACCATCAGCCATGTTTGTCATCATATCGTCACCTCTTTGCCCTGGATAAAAACAAGAAAGTAACTTAAATGTTTCCCTTATTATTTATACATACATATAAAATTTTAGTGTTGGGAACTAGATCATCTGCTACCCTATGCAATTCTGCAATTCATTCAGAGCCTACACTACAACATCCAAGATTCAAAACTCTTCCTATACCTTTATACAGGAGCCAAACGTTGTTAATAGGTGATGAATCCACACTTTTCCAGTAGCGTATATGGGAAGTTAACAGAAGCACGCATTACTTGAGAGCGCATAAAATTTGTCATGCCTGGAACTTGTGTGTTTATTATGTTGAATTCAGTTGGACATGTTGTAGGTGGCGGCTAAACATTGCCATTGCTAATATCAACAGAAAAATCACTGAGCCTTATTGTAAAGTTGAGTGACAACTGGCAATAACTGACACTCCTCATAAAATGATCAAGCCAAGCTTTAGCTTGTTTTCATTGTTCAAAGGGATTCAATCATGTTTTCACCGTTGTTCATCACAGTTTAGCAACTTGCGTCCGGCGCTTCTGCATGGTTTACTTCACTCGTTCAGCTAAAGCTGCCCTTTCAAAGTAAACCACACAGATGATGCGGACGCACTATTGTTAAACACTGATGAATAACGGTGAAACATGATTGAATTAGACTGCGGAACTCAGTCCTCAATGATAGTCAGTCATTTATCTTTTGGTCGTTATATGACTATCATTTGAGGGACTGAGTTGTTATAATATATCTTCCGAGGTGCAATTTCAGACAATAGCTGGGGATTAGTGGGGCAGAGGTTATCTATTGAATCCTTTCATGACCACTGAAGCATAGTCAAGTCTGCCAAGGACACTCGGTACAAATTGAAAGACCATCACAAAAGAATGCATGCATGTCAGGTCATCGACACCAATTTGGTGTTTGTTATGACACAAATTTGGTGTCTGTTATGCACCTCGAAATATGTACCTTAAAGTCTGTATCTATGATTGAATCCCTAACAACATACAGTGAAAAAACCAGGCACAGGAAATATGGACCTGCAAAAACAAAACTACCTACCGTATGGGATCGTTATTGCTGCTGTCTCATTATCCATTTTATAGTGTAGTGATATAAAACACCTAACAAACAATGTATTTATATATAACACATCCACAAGTTACTTCTCCTGTGCAATTAAAGAAAATGATGTGTTCACTCTGCTTACATCAGAGTTTATACCAAGCTTTGAGCACCGAAATAGTGGTATTTTTCACACAAATAAATGTTCACATTTCTTAAAATAAATTTCAAATGCCTAATTTGTCAGATGAGCTTTTTACAAAGATATACAATGTATATTATACATACAAGGGAATATTTTTTATGCATTTGAGCATTCAAGATATTTTGGAAATATCGCACACAACATGTGAACATTTATTCAGCGTGAAAATTTCCACTTTTTTCAGTGACATAAGTGAGTCACATGATATGGATGACAATGTGGTATTGTTTACCTGTTGTCCCTGATTATACTTATGACAGTGCATGAGTATCACATGGGAAATCAATGGTTGCTCTTCAGGACTCAAGAGGAAAGTTTACTCTGTAAAGAAACAGCATAGACAAAATTTAATCAATACAATTATAAATCAATGAATGCAAAGTTGATTCCACTTGCAAATGCAGCTTCCCCCCCCAAAAAAAAAGCGTACAAAACAAAAAAAAAAAATTCTTCCAGCACATTATCCACAAATGGGTTGTAAAAGGTATAGGGTGGGTGAAAGCCAAGATTGGGGGGGGGGAAGCAATTATTGGCAGCCAATAGGGGATGGAGTAATTGTTGACACATTGAGAGGGGGAGGGGCAAGTTGGGAGGTTGAAAGCCAAGACAGGAGGAGCAGTGGCTGCACCAGGAATCTTTTGGGGGAATTGGAGGGGGCAAAGTGAATTTCAGGGGGAGGGAATCAACAAATTTTGCACAAAATTGCCACAAAAAGTGGAAATTTTTGTAATTTTGGGGGTTTGCCTTAAAAGTGGGGCAACTTGAGGTAAGAAAAATATTTTGGGGCTAATGCCTCCCTTCCCCCCCCCCCCCCCCCCCCCCCCCTTAGTGCCACCACAGGAAAGCAATTTTTGGCATTGAGTATCAACTTGAATATTTACATTTGAATTATTTTATTTATTTATGTATCTATTTCATAATGTATCGATCTGTTGGGGGGTTAAAGTCCACACATTTTAGGTACAGTCAGATTTTTTGGACAAGTTCTGCATTCCCCCTACCCAATAAATCCTGGCTATTGATGAAAACGTCAAAATTTCCCAACATTTTAGTAATCAATAACTGCAAATAATCATTAATAATAATTATTATTGTGCATCCATATTAATGTGATTGTAATCCATTAATGCAAATCCCATATATTAATGCGTAGTGAACGGAACGCACAATTTACTGCTTTGCAATACAGTGACAAACTGACAAATCGGGGAGATGGTGCAAGGTGACCCTTGGCGCAAGGTGACCCTATCTACAATAGCTGCCAGGTGTCGTATGTACAATATATTATGTACAAAAATTGTCAAATGTCTATAGGGCAGCTATTGCAGATAGGTCTTTGTTATACCAAACCCTCTAAATGTATCAAACCTGTTGGTAAACAGCTGTTACAGGTTTTAGGCTATTCCAGTTGGAATCCATACGCCCCCTGGAAGACATGACCTTAATCTCTCACACAGGGGGCATAGATTTCAAATGGAATCATCCATTTAGGTAACCCCATTTAAAATTCGTACTCCCTGTGTGGAAGATTAAGGGGCTTACTGTATTTTGCGAAACGAAACGAAACGAAATGAAACGAAACGAAACGAAACGAAACAGATTTTTAAGGTGTCCCTTAACTAGTTTATAATTTTTATGATTTGTTATTATTCATGTGTTTCAATGACCTAGATTAAATTATTAAGCATTTTAAAGTTAAATTTAATAAATTTACCTTATCCAGGTATTATAGTTGGCTCATCTTGCATTAAGTTTTTTTTTATGTTGTAGTTGTTGTTGAGAAACGTGTGAACATAGATGAATGTGAAGAACTGTCCGCAGGAAAATCTCATGAATTGCAAGAAACACAACCGCGGAATATAAACCTTGTACACTCTGACTGCAATGGCCTACACTATGGTGCAATGAGCCCGCTTTCGCATTTTTGTAAAATGCTAAACGGATTTAATAACTTTTTTGCATTAAAATATTTTGGGTAATTTCTTTGCATAATATCATGTATCTTGACAACACACATTCATGTGATAAAGATCAAAGGTCACATCCCCATACTTTGGGTGCAATGAGCCCCAAACCACTTTTTAATATGAAATCATATATCTCATTAACCAATGAAAAATTATTTTAAAATTATTGATAGCTAATGAACTTGACCTTGACAAGAAATGTATGCATGCAAAATTTGAACTTGCTAGTGTTTATACTTTGGGTGCAATGAGCCCGAACCGAAGTTTTATAAATAGGGCACAGTCGAGTAAATTATTACATAAAAAGATGGTGGCCGTAATTTCATTTGCATAATATCATGTATCTTGACAACACACATTCATGTGATAAAGATCAAAGGTCACATCCCCATACTTTGGGTGCAATGAGCCATAAACCACTTTTTAATATGAAATCATATATCTCATTAACCAATGAAAAATTATTTTAAAATTATTGATAGCTAATGAACTTGACCTTGACAAGAAATGTATGCATGCAAAATTTGAACTTGCTAGTGTTTATACTTTGGGTGCAATGAGCCCGTTTCGCATTTTTGTAAAATGCGAAACAGACGAATAACTTTTTACATGAAAATATTTTCGGTAATTTCTTTGCATAATAATATGTATCTTGACAACATGCATTCATGTCATAAAGATCAAAGGTCACATCCCCACACTTTGGGTGCAATGAGCCCCAAACCACTTTTTAATATGAAATCGTATATCTCATTAGACAATAAAAAAATATTTTTTAATCATTGATAGCTCAAGAAGTTGACCTTGACAAGAAATGTATGCATGCAAATTTTGAACTTGTTGGTGTTTATACTTTGGGTGCAATGAGCCCGTTTCGCATTTTTGTAAAATGCGAAACGGACGAATAACTTTTTACATGAAAATATTTTGGGTAATTTTTTTGGATAATATCATGTATCTTGACAACATGCATTCCTGTGGTAAAGATCAAATGTCACATCCCCATACTTTGGGTGCAATGAGCCCCAAACCACTTTATAATATGAAATCATATATCTCATTAGACAATAAAAATATTTTTAATCATTGATAGCTCAAGAAGTTGACCTTGACAAGAAATGTATGCATGCAAATTTTGAACTTGTTGGTGTTTATACTTTGGGTGCAATGAGCCCGTTTAGCATTTTTGTAAAATGCGAAACGGATTTAATAACTTTTACATTAAAATATTTTCGTAATTTCTTTGCATAATATCATGTATCTTGACAACACGCATTCATGTCATAAAGATCAAAGGTCACATCCCCACACTTTGGGTGCAATGAGCCCCAAACCACTTTTTAATATGAAATCGTATATCTCATTAGACAATAAAAAAATATTTTTTAGTCATTGATAGCTCAAGAAGTTGACCTTGACAAGAAATGTATGCATGCAAAATTTGAACTTGTTGGTGTTTATACTTTAGGGGCAATGAGCCCGTTTCGCATTTTTGTAAAATGCGAAACGGACGAATAACTTTTTACATGAAAATATTTTGGGTAATTTTTTTGCATAATATCATGTATCTTGACAACATGCATTCCTGTGGTAAAGATCAAATGTCACATCCTCATACTTTGGGTGCAATGAGCCCCAAACCACTTTATAATATGAAATCATATATCTCATTAGACAATAAAAAAATATGTGTTAATCATTGATAGCTCAAGAAGTTGACCTTGACAAGAAATGTATGCATGCAAATTTTGAACTTGTTGGTGTTTATACTTTGGGTGCAATGAGCCCGTTTCGCATTTTTGTAAAATGCGAAACGGACGAATAACTTTTTACATGAAAATATTTTGGGTAATTTTTTTGGATAATATCATGTATCTTGACAACATGCATTCCTGTGGTAAAGATCAAATGTCACATCCCCATACTTTGGGTGCAATGAGCCCCAAACCACTTTATAATATGAAATCATATATCTCATTAGACAATAAAAAATATTTTTTAATCATTGATAGCTCAAGAAGTTGACCTTGACAAGAAATGTATGCATGCAAAATTTGAACTTGCTGGTGTTCATACTTTGGGTGCAATGAGTCCGTTTCGCATTTTTGTAAAATGCTAAACGGATTTAATAACTTTTTACATTAAAATATTTTCGGTAATTTCTTTGCATAATATCATGTATCTTGACAACACGCATTCATGTCATAAAGATCAAAGGTCACATCCCCACACTTTGGGTGCAATGAGCCCCAAACCACTTTTTAATATGAAATCGTATATCTCATTAGACAATAAAAAATATTTTTAGTCATTGATAGCTCAAGAAGTTGACCTTGACAAGAAATGTATGCATGCAAAATTTGAACTTGTTGGTGTTTATACTTTAGGGGCAATGAGTCCGTTTCGCATTTTGTAAAATGCTAAACGGATTTAATAACTTTTTACATGAAAATATTTTGGGAGATTTTTTTACATAATATCATGTATCTTGACAACATGCATTCCTGTGGTAAAGATCAAATGTCACATCCTCATACTTTGGGTGCAATGAGCCCCAAACCACTTTATAATATGAAATCATATATCTCATTAGACAATAAAAAAATATGTGTTAATCATTGATAGCTCAAGAAGTTGACCTTGACAAGAAATGTATGCATGCAAATTTTGAACTTGTTGGTGTTTATACTTTGGGTGCAATGATCCGCTTTAGCATTTTGTAAAATGCTAAACGGATTTAATAACTTTTTACATGAAAATATTTTGGGTAATTTTTTTGGATAATATCATGTATCTTGACAACACACATTCATGTCATAAAGATCAAAGGTCACATCCCCACACTTTGGGTGCAATGAGCCCCAAACCACTTTTTAATATGAAATCATATATCTCATCAGACAATAAAAAATATTTTTTAATCATTGATAGCTGAAGAAGTTGACCTTGACAAGAAATGTATGCATGCAAAATTTGAACTTGTTGGTGTTTATACTTTTGGTAATGAGCCCGCTTTCGCATTTTTGTAAAATGCTAAACGGATTTAATAACTTTTTACATTAAAATATTTTGGGTAATTTCTTTGCATAATATCATGTATCTTGACAACACGCATTCATGTCATAAAGATCAAAGGTCACATCCCCACACTTTGGGTGCAATGAGCCCCAAACCACTTTTTAATATGAAATCATATATCTCATTAGACAATAATAAATATTTTTTAATCATTGATAGCTGAAGAAGTTGACCTTGACAAGAAATGTATGCATGCAAAATTTGAACTTGTTGGTGTTTATACTTTGGGTGCAATGAGCCCGTTTCGCATTTTGTAAAATGCGAAACGGACGAATAACTTTTTACATGAAAATATTTTCGGTAATTTCTTTGCATAATATCATGTATCTTGACAACACGCATTCATGTCATAAAGATCAAAGGTCACATCCCCACACTTTGGGTGCAATGAGCCCCAAACCACTTTTTAATATGAAATCGTATATCTCATTAGACAATAAAAAATATTTTTAGTCATTGATAGCTCAAGAAGTTGACCTTGACAAGAAATGTATGCATGCAAAATTTGAACTTGTTGGTGTTTATACTTTAGGGGCAATGAGTCCGTTTAGCATTTTGTAAAATGCTAAACGGACGAAAAAACTTTTTACATGAAAATATTTTGGGTAATTTTTTTGCATAATATCATGTATCTTGACAACATGCATTCCTGTGGTAAAGATCAAATGTCACATCCTCATACTTTGGGTGCAATGAGCCCCAAACCACTTTATAATATGAAATCATATATCTCATTAGACAATAAAAAAATATGTGTTAATCATTGATAGCTCAAGAAGTTGACCTTGACAAGAAATGTATGCATGCAAATTTTGAACTTGTTGGTGTTTATACTTTGGGTGCAATGAGCCCGTTTCGCATTTTTGTAAAATGCGAAACGGACGAATAACTTTTTACATTAAAATATTTTCGGTAATTTCTTTGCATAATATCATGTATCTTGACAACACACATTCATGTCATAAAGATCAAAGGTCACATCCCCACACTTTGGGTGCAATGAGCCCCAAACCACTTTTTAATATGAAATCATATATCTCATTAGACAATAAAAAATATTTTTTAATCATTGATAGCTGAAGAAGTTGACCTTGACAAGAAATGTATGCATGCAAAATTTGAACTTGTTGGTGTTTATACTTTGGTGATGAGCCGTTTAGCATTTTGTAAAATGCGAAACGGACTAATAACTTTTACATTAAAATATTTTCGTAATTTCTTTGCATAATATCATGTATCTTGACAACACGCATTCATGTGGTAAAGATCAAAGGTCACATCCCCACACTTTGGGTGCAATGAGCCCCAAACCACTTTTTAATATGAAATCATATATCTCATTAGACAATAAAAAATATTTTTTAATCATTGATAGCTGAAGAAGTTGACCTTGACAAGAAATGTATGCATGCAAAATTTGAACTTGTTGGTGTTTATACTTTGGTGCAATGAGCCCGCTTCGCATTTTTGTAAAATGCTAAACGGATTAATAACTTTTACATGAAAATATTTTCGTAATTTCTTTGCATAATATCATGTATCTTGACAACACGCATTACTGTGGTAAAGATCAAAGGTCACATCCCACACTTTGGGTGCAATGAGCCCCAAACCACTTTTTAATATGAAATCGTATATCTCATTAGACAATAAAAAAATATTTTTTAATCATTGATAGCTCAAGAAGTTGACCTTGACAAGAAATGTATGCATGCAAAATTTGAACTTGTTGGTGTTTATACTTTAGGTGCAATGAGCCCGTTTCGCATTTTTTGTAAAATGCGAAATGGACGAATAACTTTTTACATGAAAATATGTTGGGTAATTTTTTTGCATAATATCATGTATCTTGACAACATGCATTCCTGTGGTAAAGATCAAATGTCACATCCCCATACTTTGGGTGCAATGAGCCCCAAACCACTTTATAATATGAAATCATATATCTCATTAGACAATAAAAAAATATTTGTTAATCATTGATAGCTCAAGAAGTTGACCTTGACAAGAAATGTATGCATGCAAATTTTCAACTTGCTTCAAAATTGGTCATGCATCCTTGCTAAGGGTTAGATTTCATCCACTTGTAATTTTGTCCTTGTAAAATGTATGGTTAAGAAACCATTATCCTTGTTACGGGTCATTTTGAAGACACAATGGTTGTCCTTGTTAAGGGTGCTTTTCTGAAGTGCATTCACACGCATGCTTACAACTTTTATATATGAGTGGCCCCCCTGGGCAAAGTATAAACACTAGCAAGTTCAAAATTTGCATGCATACATTTCTTGTCAAGGTCAACTTCATTAGCTATCAATAATTTTAAAATTATTTTTCATTGGTTAATGAGATATATGATTTCATATTAAAAAGTGGTTTGGGGCTCATTGCACCCAAAGTATGGGGATGTGACCTTTGATCCTTATCACATGAATGCATGTTGTCAAGATACACAATATTATGCAAAGAAATTACCCAAAATATATTAATGTAAAAGATTCGTCTGCTTTCGCAAGATTTTACAAAAATGCTAAACGGGCTCATTGCACACAAAGTATAAACACCAGCAAGTTCAAATTTTGCATGCATACATTTCTTGTCAAGGCCAACTTCTTGAGCTATCAATAATTTAAAAATAATTTTCTATTGTCTAATGAGATATATGATTTCATATTAAAAAGTGGTTTAGCTCATTGCACCCAAAGTATAAACACTAGCATGTTCAAATTTTGCATGCATACATTTCTTGTCAAGGTCAACTTCATTAGCTATCAATAATTTTAAAATTATTTTTCATTGGTTAATGAGATATATGATTTCATATTAAAAAGTGGTTTGGGGCTCATTGCACCCAAAGTATGGGGATGTGACCTTTGATTTTTATCACATGAATGCATGTTGTCAAGATACACGATATTATGCAAAGAAATTACCCAAAATATATTAGGGTAAAAAGGTATCGTCGGTGTTCGCCTTTTACAAAAATACGAAACGGGCTCATTGCACCCAAAGTATAAACACCAGCAAGTTCAAATTTTGCATGCATACATTTCTTGTCAAGGTCAACTTCTTGAGCCATCAATGATTAAAAAATAATTTTCTATTGTCTAATGAGATATATGATTTCATATTAAAAAGTGGTTTGGGGCTCATTGCACCCAAAGTATGGGGATGTGACCTTTGATCTTTATCACGTGAATGCATGTTGTCATGATACACGATATTATGCAAAGAAATTACCCAAAATATATTAATGTAAAAGATTCGTCTGCTTCGCATTTTACAAAAATGCTAAACGGGCTCATTGCACCTAAAGTATAAACACCAGCAAGTTCAAATTTTGCATGCATACATTTCTTGTCAAGGTCAACTTCTTGAGCCATCAATGATTAAAAAATAATTTTCTATTGTCTAATGAGATATGATTTCATATTAAAAAATGGTTTGGGGCTCATTGCACCCAAAGTATGTTGATGTGACCTTTGATCTTTATCACATGAATGTGTGTTGTCAAGATACACGATATTATGCAAAGAAATTACCCAAAATATATTAATGTAAAATTGGGTAATTTCATATTAAAAAGTGGTTTGGGGGCTCATTGCACCCAAAGTATAAACACCAGCAAGTTCAAATTTTGCATGCATACATTTCTTGTCAAGGTCAACTTCTTGAGCTATCAATGATTAAAAAATAATTTTTTATTGCCTAATGAGATATATGATTTCATATTAAAAAGTGGTTTGGGGCTCATTGCACCCAAAGTATGGGAATGTGACCTTTGATCTTTATCACATGAATGTGTGTTGTCGTGATATTACCTATATTATGCAAAAGAAATTACCCAAAATATATTAATGTAAAAGATTCGTCCGCTTTCAAGATTTTACAAAAATGCGAACGGGCTCATTGCACCCAAAGTATAAACACCAGCAAGTTTAAATTTTGCATGCATACATTTCTTGTCAAGGTCAACTTCTTGAGCTATCAATGATTAAAAAATAATTTTCTATTGTCAATGAGATATATGATTTCATATTAAAAAGTGGTTTGGGGCTCATTGCACCCAAAGTATGTTGATGTGACCTTTGATCTTTATCACATGAATGTGTGTTGTCAAGATACGATATTATGCAAAAGAAATTACCCAAAATATATTAATGTAAAAGATTGTCTGCTTCGCATTTTACAAAAATGCTAAACGGGCTCATTGCACCCAAAGTATAAACACCAGCAAGTTCAAATTTTGCATGCATACATTTCTTGTCAAGGTCAACTTCTTGAGCTATCAATGATTAAAAATAATTTTTATTGCCTAATGAGATATATGATTTCATATTAAAAAGTGGTTTGGGGCTCATTGCACCCAAAGTATGGGAATGTGACCTTTGATCTTTATCACATGAATGTGTGTTGTCGTGATACACGATATTATGCAAAGAAATTACCCAAAATATATTAATGTAAAAGTTATCGTCCGCTTCAAGATTTTACAAAAATGCGAACGGGCTCATTGCACCCAAAGTATAAACACCAGCAAGTTTAAATTTTGCATGCATACATTTCTTGTCAAGGTCAACTTCTTGAGCTATCAATGATTAAAAAATAATTTTCTATTGTCAATGAGATATATGATTTCATATTAAAAAGTGGTTTGGGGCTCATTGCACCCAAAGTATGGGGATGTGACCTTTGATCTTTATCACATGAATGCATGTTGTCAAGATACACCTATATTATGCAAAGAAATTACCCAAAATATATTAATGTAAAAGATTGTCTGCTTCAAGCATTTTACAAAAATGCTAAACGGGCTCATTGCACACAAAGTATAAACACCAGCAAGTTCAAATTTTGCATGCATACATTTCTTGTCAAGGTCAACTTCTTGAGCCATCAATGATTAAAAAATAATTTTCTATTGTCTAATGAGATATATGATTTCATATTAAAAAGTGGTTTGGGGCTCATTGTACCCAAAGTATGGGGATGTGACCTTTGATCTTTATCACATGAATGCATGTTGTCAAGATACACAATATTATGCAAAGAAATTACCCAAAATATATTAATGTAAAAGATTCGTCTGCTTCGCATTTTACAAAATGCTAAACGGGCTCATTGCACCCAAAGTATAAACACCAGCAAGTTCAAATTTTGCATGCATACATTTCTTTTCAAGGTCAACTTCTTGAGCTATAAAAAATATTTTTTTATTGCCTAATGAGATATATGATTTCATATTAAAAAGTGGTTTGGGGCTCATTGCACCCAAATTATGGGGATATGACCTTTGATCTTTATCACATGAATGTGTGTTGTCAATATACATGATATTATGCAAAGAAATTACCCAAAATATTTTAATGCAAAAGATTTGTCCGCTTTAGCATTTTACAAAAATGCTAAACGGGCTCATTGCACCATTGTGTAGGCCATTGCAGTCAGAGTGTACAAGGTTTATATTCATGGTTGTGTTTCTTGCAATTGATGAGATTTTCCTCGGACAGTTCTTCACATTCATCTATGTTCACACGCTTCTCAACAACAACTACAACATAAAAAAACTTAATGCAAGATGAGCCAACTATAATACCTGGATAAGGTAAATTTATTAAATTTAACTTTAAAATGCTTAATAATTTAATCTAGGTCATTGAAACACATGAATAATAACAAATAATAAAAATCATAAACTAGTTAAGGGACACCTTAAAAATCTGTTTCGCTTGCTTCGTTTCATTTCGCTTCGCTTCGCTTTCGCTTTCGCTTTCGCAAAATACAGTAAGCCAGATTAAGGTCATGTGTTCCATAGGGGTATATGGCTTTCAATTGGAATAGCCTTTTCAGTGCGTTTAGTCCATTATATGGATCATTTAACATCTAAAAGGCTATCATAATTCCCATTGTCTCTATCATAATTATGCATGGTAGTATGCATATGTAAATTTATTGATTATTCAAAATTCAGTTATATGAAATACACTTTCTGTAATTAAATTTCAAATACCTCATAAAATTGTTTAATTAGTTATTAATACTGAAAACCATTTAGATTTTATTGTTCAGCCATGCATTTCCCTGCAAACAAAAAATGTTTTCAACATTATGGGTATATATGGGTATAAAACATTTTCATAACATTCAAAATGTTCTTTGATAACTTACCTTACTACAAATATTCTAACATAGTGTTGACAAAATATTAGGCAAAAAATATTTAAAGAAATTATTAAAAATTTATATTTTTGACATTTAACAGTCCTCAAAGTAAACTTTATAAATCTAATGATATGATAGTGTAAAATAATTAATAAGTTTAGCAACACTTATAACCAGCTTCATGCTACATATGTGACACGATCAAGGGGAATGAGTCGCATGTCGACCCTGGTCGAAAATGAATTTTACATGTGTTTCTAAAGAGGACATTTAGAGCTTTCAGAAACTGAAAACCTCATGTTGATAAAACTTTTCTTAGCAAAGTTACATCAATTTTTCAATTTTTAAAAACAATATAAAACAAAAGAATTTGAACACTTTCTTTGCCAATATCTCAAAATCAGTATTAGCGACATCCGACTCATTTCCCTTGATCGCGTCACATATAAGCTCATATATTTGGATATACTAGTGTATGTAGCTGGGAGGGAAAGCCATTCATCATTTGAAAATTTTGAACTTTCGTATTGAAGATACACATTTTTTTCCAAAAAGACCTACAAATTTGAGGTGTTTTGGGGGGGAAAATGTGTATCTTCAATACATAAGGTCAAAATTGTCGAATGATAGACGGCTTTTTTTACACTTCAAGTACATATCATTAGGCGAAGATATCGAGAATATAAAAAAAAATTGATATCATCAGGACATTCCTCGTAATGCAATTTGATATGTCTGATGTGCTCTTGTGTCGCACAAAAAAATATTGTGCTAGTTTTTTTTCCTCATAGTATATTTGGTAAAATAATTCTAAAATAAATTTCTCTAACTCCTGTCAGTTATAATCAAACCATGTTCTAGTATAGCTTCCAGATTTGGTTTGGGGATTTATAAGCCTACGGACCACAATGGCCTCATCCCATTGGCATAGTTCAATAACCTCAATTAAACAATCATAGTGCGAAATTTGACCTAAAGTTGCAGAGTATGAATTTTTGTACCCATGCAATGAATGTGTAAATGTATTGAGGTTAAAGAACTGTGCCCTGATAGATGAGCATTTTGTGGATCCTAGTGCAAGCCACCAAGTACCAAGTGCCAGTACACCACCTTGGATGCAAGGAAGTTTTACTTAATAATGCATAATGAAAAGTGACCTTGTACTTGTACTTGAATGACAACCTTCACAAATATACCTTGTACCATCTACCTGTGGTTTTACTGCCTTGTACTTGTCCTTATTGTTAGTTGTCAAATTGCAAACTAAATGGTTCATTTCTATTTAATAGCCTTAGGGTATTTTTCCTGGCTGGTGAAGTTCATTTATGAGTACCAGTATTGTGAAATATTTGGAGGGTTGGTAGGTCGATCCTTTTTGAAAAGGCTAGTATTGACAAATGCTTGATCATTTTCCGGTAAAAAGATTTTAGACTGAATTTAAATGGAAATACTTCTTGTTTTTAATGAAATATGCATTTAATAAATAAAATGAGTGAATAACAAATATAAAATGTCCTTGATACTGTCCAAATTTAAGGTTTTGTCTTAAAAAAGTGATTGAAAAAAAATGCGACCCAAGATTTCCAATTTTATGGGTCGGTCTCTGAGGGCAACCGAACTTTTTTTTGGCCTTACTAAGAAAATATAGCAATAAATTAATTAAAAAAACAAAAACAGAAAAGTTCAACATGGTTCAAATGAAGATTGCTTCTTTGCATTGTTGAATTTTTTTACTCACCCTGTATACATCTATTTTGCACGTTTTATAAATTGTATATAGTTTCTATTTTAGTCTATTATCTCATGTAGGCCTACATATCGTATTTTTGTCGTTTTATATTGCTCTTATATTATGCTTTATGTTTTTGGCGCCTGGAGGCCACTTTGTGAGCATTACGCTTTTAATAAATATCTTATTATTGTTATACGACAATCAAATTGATAACATGTTGGGCTCCAGGAGTTGGCTTAGATGGATTAATTTTCAATATATATTGCAGCTCAACAATGCATATGATGGAAGCTACCCTACAATTTCTACCCTTAAATAAATGTAATTTAAAAATATAAAAGTAATGTTACAAAAAGAAGAATGGTTGTATCTCAAACCCATGCACATTTATGTGAAAGCCATCTTAATGCATAGCATAGCGCTATACTGTGGGTTTTTTATACAGGCTTTTTTTAGCTATTTAAAAAAGTGGCTGTGTAGTGGCAAAAAAACAAAAAGTAGTCTACAATTTAAAAACACATCCTCCTACATACATCCCATGCCGTGTAGCACTAAATAGCTTTTTCTATTTAAAAAAATAGTAAAGCACCTAGCTTTTTTTGCAAAATGTTTGAGAAATAATTGTTTTTTATAGAACATGGTTGGAGTACTACAGTATCACTACTGGGCTAGTCTAGTTCACAGCCAGCCCTTTTGGAAATTCATATCATCCTATCTCACAATGATTGCAAGCTATTGCAAGTATGAAACAAGAACCACTCCCATCCACAAACTGTGATGCCACTGCCAGAAAAAATTTCTCTGGGCAGAGAGGTCACTGGGGAGGTGTTGTATTTTCAGAAATGGCATAGCTGGTGTGAATTGTTATCAAAAAGGGAATGCAAAGCAGTCTACTACTGGTCCAGTGCTGAGGTGACATACCCTCTTTGGCACTGCAAATTTCACCTAGTCTTGTCATTTCTCAGCTTGATGGCCACTTCCCCATCATACATGCTTCAAGCATACCCCTCCAAACCTGCTTTAAAAGGCTCCGAACTGCAGTTCTATACCACAGTACCGTAGTACATGTTCTATGTATGAATTTTATAATAGAGGCTTACTCAGCTATTATAAACCTACCTTTAATTCATGTTCACTGAACATGCCAAATATTGCAGGATGAGTGATGTGCCTTATACTTTGCACTGGCTTGTCGTTGCAGGAATGAAAAAATACTGTATTTCTCTTTGCCCCAATTTATCGTGCATACGCTATCTGTAACTACCCATAGCCAATTTCAGCTCAATGTAGCTTAATATGTAAACAATCAATGTTTTGATGAGAGCTCTGTTGTGTACCACAGTGCCTGTACTTTAAATGTGGTGTACGTGTCGTGTCAGAGTTTCACAGTGTTTCTAGATACTGATAAGTGATTTATCACATGTATTGAGGTTGGAATTTGAAACACAGTATAGTGTTCCCATTTTGCACTTTAATTTTGTGGAAATTGTGTATTACTTGAGTAATAATTCAAAGATTTAAATAATTTTTACTCTATTCATACCTGAAATATTTTCAATTTATGATTAATTTTTATACTAAATGTAACTTTCTTTGATATGTGAAACACAAAATAGTACATTATTTTGTCACGTAGTAGTATCCTGTTTACTCATGCAATAAAAAATAATCATCAATGTTTTGAGCAAACACAAAAAGGTTTTGTAACCTTTACAAATGAATGCACAAAAGCTTTCCTGGAAACATTAAATAATAATGTTGGGGATATAAAGGTTATGAAACGTTTTAATAAAATGTTCAATACTATTTGAATGTTTGACAAAAACTTGTCTTAAAATTTTATTTCTACATTTGTTAACCTAGTCTAAAAAAAGTTAGTTTTACCCTTAACATGCTTAAAGCTCCAAAGTTAGGGTAGGTCGGTCGGTGTTATTTATTTACTTTTTTATTTTTATTAATATTTTGCCACACATAATACAATATAAAAATGCAAGTTCACCACGATATACGATGATATAAGATTTGTCAAATAACAAGCAAACAAGACATCTGCAAATTTTTATACCAAATATATAAATATTCAATTTTAAAAAATGCAGCCCTATTTTTTTTATTTTCATATTTTAGGGTCAAAAGGGCAGTATATTTTTAACATTTTGGTAATATTAGTTTTGATGCTAAATGTTTTAAAACGTAACATTTTGGATATATATATATATATTTTTTAAACAAAATATATTTTTAAAAAAATGTTTAAAATGCACTTTGTAAATCCAACATTTAAATGAAAGTATAATTTGTGTTAATATATTACAAAGACCCCTCAACAAGATTGCCAATACACAACACAAAATAGCAGGTAACCTGGATGCACCAATAACTCTTGACAGTTGTCAACTCCAAATTATACGGCAATGATGTAAATGTCTCTCAACTAAAACATGATGACCTACTAACAACAATACAGTTTATTTGAGAAAAACTGAATAGTAAACTGAGTTGTTTAAATTATACAGAAAGACAGACAAGTAGAAGAAATACAAAAGAAATCAAATTACCTGAACAGTGAAAATCAGTTCTGTCTCGTCCAATTTTGATTTAGGCTGAAATCCTAACAAGCTCTAACAACAATTCTTCTGGAAACCTCCTCCTTATTCGTTGAAAGAATATGCACTTGTGGTGTCAATTAGTTCAACCAGGTAGCCACACATAGGTAGTTCAATGAGCCTCTAGCACAACTAGATCTGGATAATTATGTGAACAAAATGAGTAGGAGCTCTACTGAAGTAAACTTATATATTGATGCGTCAACCAGTATATTGCATGATATCCATTCCTCTTATCATGAAATAACATCAACCTTTGGAAATATTGCGGGGAAGTGTACGAGACAAAATTAATCGAGTGCAATAATTTTCCCCATATTTTTTCTGACCTTATGGATTACAATATGTTGAAAAGTGAATATTGTTCATCTTACTCCTTTTTACATGATCACATAACCTATGTTTGTGACATAAGAGTTGAAAATAGAAAGGAAAGAAAATCTTTGTGTGTAAGTCCAAACTGTTTTAATGCATACAGGATGTGTGGTGCCTGGTTTGAACAAGAGCCAGACAAGTGTCAGGTTTAACATGCTTCAGTTTCAAAGTACGATAGAATTATTTTTATACCTCACTTTCAAAGTATGATAGTTACAATTTGTTGGTAAAAAAAAGACTCTGTGATATGCGTATTTAAAGGCGAGATTTCACTTTTTTCATCTTCTGACGATTAAGAAAAACCTTGAGAACATTCAATTAACCCTAACCGAACCAAGTCTCACTAAAGCTCACTATTAAAACCACAGTGCGTGAGTGCATTCCATGTGACTTGATGACGCTATCAGCCTAAGTCATATATACCCAGGGAATCACTGCCCTGGGCAGCGTAACCTCTGTGGCTACAGGTCAGTGATCTTCTGCGTGGCATGCGAGGGGTCCGAGGTTCGAATCCCTGGGTACCAAGTGACTTCTTTGCTCACCTTCTATCCTTTTTCATGTCTTCTTTCCCTTCCGATAGCAAAAAAAACCATGGGTTCGTTTAGGGTTAAAGCCATATTATAACATTTCTGTAAGAATAGATTAGTATTTATTTTCCATAAAATGTTAGCTTTTACTGTCAGATATGTCCCCTTTTAATTTTGAGCCGAACAAGTAAGGTAAAGCATAGAAAATTGGAATTTACTACCTAGCGCCCATGCATGTTATTCCTGCGGTTGTAATACGGTATGATCCTCGGGGTGTGTGTGTATGTGTATCCCGCACGCCATGTACGTACTGTGCATACGTGTTCGACTAATATTTCCGTCGTAATAAATTATAATAAAACGCCGGTTCCATCGTTTTATTCAAAATCTCGGATTTTGACAAAACTACAGCAAGAGTAGCTTTATTGACTAAAGTACATTACAATCGTGTAAAAAACAGAATTTAACATTTTTTGAGGGCGTTCTCCTCAGCAAATGTTATAATATGGCTTTAAGGGTCAGAAATGCATCAACCAATCAGTTCTATTGGGTCATGTCCATGAAAATCCAAACTGACTAATCTGCTAAAGGAAATAAGTAAAACTTTAATGTAGCTGTTTCCCCTTAATATATAACACACAAAAATCATACAATTTTCCTCATACCAGGGAAAATATTTTGCCACATTAGTGATTAGTCATTGAGTCATCTGAATATCATGCAATATCATAGGCTGTATTGCATGAGAGCACAATGTAAACACAAATTATTAAAATTGTGGATTTGAAATCGGGCGATGAAAAAAAACCCCACTCTGTTCTATGCGTGGACGGATTTGCCAGGTAGGATCGATTGGTATGGACTTTTATTCTTGAAGAGGCTAAATGGCCCCTAAAAATCACCAAAAAATCAAAAAATCTGAAAATTGTTTGCAAACATAGGCCTATTTTGTAAAAATTCACTCAAAATCAATTCGGCGTGAAGAAAAAAGGGGTTTTTTCATCGCCTAATTCTGATTTTTATGGCTCCTCCCAAGGTATTATGTTTTCTGATTGTAGCTCATTTGCATAAATCAAAACTTGTGAGCATGACAACTCAAGCAACTTCTAAATGCATCACATTATTTTTCATGCAAATAATAAGATAAAAATGCAGAAGTTTTCCTGTTTTTGCCAGAATTCGGCTTTTTTACCATACCAAAAAAAAAAAATCCGGATTTTTAAAAATTAAAAAATCACAAATTTCCGTCCAGAAATGAGCTGGAAACTTGTATTTTAAATCGCATTTAGCGATTTTCAATCATGAAAAATAGCGTATTTTTGGTATGCAAATGGCTGGCGATCCAAGATATACCACGATGGTTTGCAAATTTTTAAGTGAAAATAATTCTATATGGTTTCAAGTTTGAGTTATTTTCATTCAGAAATTGGTGCTCCAGATGTATTTCTGAGTGCGTACGGTGACCCTGGACCCCCTGCCGCTATCACTCCGGTCGCTACGCTAGATTGGTCACTGGAATAGGCCTATTAAATTTGCGGCCTTTTTTAGAACCGGTCGCTTGCAACCCTGTAAATGGAAAGAAGTTAGATTTGAAGAATTCATCACACTCTTTGAAAGTCCATTTTGAAGAGAGCAAATAATGACACCTTTTGATGAACTTTATTTAATCACTGAAAATATTGTTCTTTGATTTATTAGAAAAAAAGACGTCATGGCAGGTCTCATAGGGTAAGCATGTAGAGAGTCATAACAGCAACACTTTTGGACTGTTCATCCGTACCATTTGAACTGAAAGTCAAGTAGCATTGGTGTGGGGGTGTGTGTGTGCAGTTGTAAAGAACTGCAAACAAGGATGCGTCCCAGACAGATAGTTTGAGAACAGAGAACGCCAAGCATCCAAAAAATGCCAACAGTTCTCCCTCTCGGTCCTTGGTTAGCAGTGGCATAGGGGCACAGGGGGCCACATTCCCCCCAATCGATTGCAAATTCTAGAAAAGCACATAAAATGGCTTGTGCCCCCCCCATCAGACCAGGTGCCCCCATCATGGTCGGTGCCCCATCCCCCCCAATATGATATCTCACGCTACACCACTGTTGGTTAGAGAGGAAAAAGTTGGATGTTCTTGTTTGCAGGTCTTTACAAGTAGAGGCATATGTGTTGGATGGGTGGGGGTGTGTGTGTGTTTGCACAGGTATTGCAGTGCTGCAATGATTCACCAATGCTAAATATGGTACCATGCACATCATTTTCTCAGAGCATCTTCATTTCGGGTTACACGGTATCAGGCCTGTACACAAGATTTTTTGGGTGGGGGGTGCAGACTGCCCAAAAGTGGATCTTTTTTCAAATTGCACTTCCACAGATTTTTTGGGTCAAAAGTGGGCTTAATTATTAGCCCCCTCAGAATGCTGTATCACCAAAAAGTGAACCTTATGTTGGAAAAAATATCAAAAAGGGGACCTTTAGGTATTGTGGGGGTACTATGACTCCCTGCACCCCCTGTGTACAGGTCTGCATGGTATGCTTGCTTTGGTTAAGACTCCTGCCAGCTGCAGATTCATTATGAAAATATCATTGCAATTTCTTTGGTGTGCACAGACACGTTGTAACAGAATGGAAACAAAGCAGCACAGCCTACAAATCATTTTGGGACACTTTTAAGCATTTTACACATCCCTGCTCCACTTCAACAAAGTTTTGGAATGGCAGATTATTGTGCTATATATCTACCCCAACATTGCTGGGAAGGGAGGAAGCACTATATACTTTTTCATGCATCTTCAACTTTCTGTCACATTATGCACTACATCTATCATATACTTCATTTCATGGAACTCTGTTACATTTTGCAAGAAAGTGTTTATAAAGTGGTTCAAACTCTGGCAACTTAACTATGTGAATTCTATTCTTTACTTTTAAAAGTGTGATTTTCTTTGGCAAAGCTTTTAAAATATGCACTAATGTCTATATCAGTCATGAATAACTGATTACGTAGCTCCAGATAACTGGATCGCCTACTTTGTGTATCAATCATTTTGATCGTGGTTCAAGACTCAACAACATGATCCAATACGCGGATTTAGGGTTTCTCTACCGGAAGTCAATTTGTGCCGAAATAGAATATTGATTAACCTCCGAACTGTATCTATTGTTATGCAAAACGCTTATTGCATTGTGGGAAGGAATTTCGGCACAAACTGACTTCCGGTAGAGAAACTCTAAATCCGTGTATTGACAGCTTGATAATTGGATTATACATAACACTTCCATGGCGAATGCATTTGAAAATCTGTTTCATGTCAAATAATAAAATACAAATTCTTGCATTGAATTTGATTATTACTGTTTTTCAAGTGGCAATTTTTGTGCTATATTGATTTTTGTGCTATCATGCAACAGATATATTCCACTTTGATTTGGTTTGATTCTGAATTTAGTTTGATTCTGAATTTAAAAACAACTGGTATGATAAAAACCAAAAAGGGCAAAGCGAATTAAACAAAATTTTGCAAAACTTTCCACTTACACAGCAGACTTGAGTGAGTAAACTTTGAATACTAATCTTGAAATTGGGCTAATCCAGCTGAAATCCATATGCCCCCTATGGAAGACATGACCTTAATCTCTAGCACAGGGGGTGTTGATTTCAAATGGAGCCACCCGTTCATGTAACCCCATATGAAATTCACACTCCCTGTGTGGATGATATTGATAAATGTTATGTCTTTCATAGGGGGTGTATGGATTTCAAGTGGAATAGCCGATTGCAGTGGCACTAGCACCTCCATGATATGTGTTTATTTTTACATATTTCTAACATTCTCATTCCAATATTTGTCATCAATGTACAGGAATCCACAATGGAGCGTCAAGAAACCTTGCAGGATGCCAAGAGGCGTGTCCATGCCCTCATAGATGAAGCCTTCTCATTGGTCACTTCGAATGCTAATCCTCATGGGAATGCCGTGGCACCAGCGCCTCCAAATCAAGAGTCTAATACTGATTCAGTAGGTATCATAATGGAAATACATCACACTAAAGGTCCCTTTCACTAGCCCTGTCTTTTACAGTAAAAATAGTAGATTTACTAAGCCCCCGTAAAACAAATCTTACCGGAGAACCGTGTCACCCATGGGGGTAGGTTGGCTCTCAGGGTGATATTGGTTTTCGGAGGCCATAGAAAAAGAGACCTATCTATAGTTTGTTTGGCTAAAAATTGGCAAAAAATGTTCTGTTTTTGTAACTGCATGCATCAATAAAGTCCCAACTTACACTTGCGTTTTATGCAATGTACCATGCTCAACTGCGTTCACGCCATTCTATAACAATACACAATGTTATGAGTCTCATAGTTTTTGCCAATTATAAGCCAAACAAACTATAGTAAGACTAAGTTTAAAACCCTGATTGCTGTTCTCAAAAATAACATTATGAATACCATAGTTTTTCTGTAAATGCAAGTAGCCTTGGGCACCTTCAATAACTTTGAACCCTAACGGATGTATTTTGTTTGAATATTATTTACAGCCTAAACTATCGCAGAATTCCAAGGCTCGATCAAGCAGACGACAGAATCAG
Organism: Amphiura filiformis; assembly: GCF_039555335.1. Lineage (NCBI taxonomy): Eukaryota > Metazoa > Echinodermata > Ophiuroidea > Amphilepidida > Amphiuridae > Amphiura > Amphiura filiformis. The sequence goes on from NC_092633.1 coordinate 2,448,322, forward strand.
AGTCCAATGGCTGCCTCACCACCTATACATGAAGAGTAAGTATTGATTAGTGGCATGCCCAGATACATGAAGTCCACCTGAGGATAGTTAAAATGTACCCAGGGGCACAACGGCAGAGTGTCTAAAGGTCTGTTTATACTATAGTCCGTATACCTTCCTCGAGTCAGTCAAGTAAAATATTAAAAATAAATTTTGAGATTTTCTCAAAAACTGTTAATTTTTGCAGGAATCTGTTATGCTAGTTGGATTCATTGCATCATTTCCTTTCTGAAAATGTATACTTTTATATACCTCTCATCATTGCATGTAGAGAAACAATAAAAAACAATATCTAAATTACTGATTCGGGAAGGTATACAGACTATATGCTGAAATTGCTTTGCGATGCGGCGTGTTGCTGCACTGCATCATACTGCAAAATACTGCATTGCGGTATCGCAATAAAGTTAAAGACATTTTAACTTGGAAATGCGATGAGTTGCGTTAAGTTGTGGCAAAAAGTAATTGACATAATCAGCAAAGCAACTGCGGCGTAGTATGAACAGGACCTTAAGATTTCCACTCATAATTGTGTGGTAGCTCAAGGGTATGGGTTAGAATCCCCGCAGCATCAGCGTGTTATGCACTGAGGCCAGGCTCTTTACCCCAATTGCCTCTCCCCACTCACAATTGAGTTCCAACTTTATTCAATGCTGGGTAATATAGACTCACTGTGGGGGGAGGTGTGGTGATCATTATATGGAGGAGTCTGTCCCAATTACTTTGAAAGAGAGATGGGATACATTTGAAAATATAACTAATGACATTGTGCTTAGGTCTATATTAAAAAAATAGAAAGGTACAGTAAAATTAGGTTTGGAAGGTACAATTAGCAGTATGAAAGTAGAATTTCATAATTTTATTGTTATTTGAATTCTTTTGTTTATGATTATTTACAGAGAGGAGCCACCGTTATTTGAAAGGAGACGACATAGTCCATCAAAAGGTAATTGAATGCTTCATTCACTTATTTGATACATAATATGAAGTAATGTATTTTTCAACCCACCCATTTATGAGACCTATCAATCTACTCCACATCAAGCCTTCATGCATGTGCACACCCTCACACAGTAGCATAAAGAAAGGAGGTGTGAGGGTCTGTGCCACATGAAAGAAGACTCTTGATGAAAAACTCCCGAAAAAAACTAAAAAGTAAGCATTTCTGAGAACAAGAAAGTGTTTATTTTTTGTTTTGAAGTTTTGTAACTGGTTATATTCGATTTGGTGTCAACATTTTTGGGTCATTGGTAAAATTGTCCTCCTGGTCTCGAAAAGCTGGTTATGCCACTACCCGGTGCCACTACCCTCACTCACGCACACAAACAACCTATCTAATTTAGGACCTCTCTCAGCAAAAGCTAAGCATCAAACAGATACTAGAGGATCCATCAGACTTTTTACCATCCAACCAACATCCGACTTTTCAGCAGCGAACGAAACATATGCACTTATACATTTTTTTTGCAATATGCAGGCAGAAGGAACTGTGGCATTCTTGGGTAACTTCAACAGAATCTAAACAAGACTTAGCCTCTGACAGTGACTTGAATCTGTGGCCAAATTATCATTCCTGCCGAGTAGATGGCTTTGCTAAACAATTTTCCACCAAACATACCTTGTTAAATTTTCTTAACAGTTTTGAAACCAACTGTTTTGTGATTTTAATTTATTTTATATTTATAATTCCTTCTATTTGTAGTCAAAAAGACTGAGACTAGAGACCCTAACGGTACTCCAACCCGTGTGGTAATAGTTCCAGTCAATCATGTACCAGACCAAGCAGCTCACAATATACTATGGAATCCATACCAGGCAGAGGATGAGATCACCAGACTCAATGAGTCACAACAACCGGTGAGTTATCATGTTTGGCGAGTAATGGGTCATTCCAGTTGAAATCCATATACCCCCTGTGAATTTCAAATGGGATTACCTGAATGGGTGACTCCATTTGAAATTGACACGCCCTGTGTGGGAGATTAAGATCATGTCTTCCATAGCGGGTGTAACAGTACAACCCACGGTGCAGCCATGCCACACATGAAGTTTGCGCGAGGCTTAGTATATCGCACGCATTATGTTACGCACACTTGCGCGTGTTAGGATTATGCAGGTAATACGGGAAATATTACCTGCCTGTATAATGAGATTACAGCATTCTTATCAACTAAAGGATAATGTTCAATGTACACAATGATGCAGTATGCAATGTGTGTTGGTGCAAAACCTATGGAGAGTATTTCTGCCAAAATATTAACCAGACTAATACAAATTATGTTTTCTAATTGCAGACATATGTACCGGGGTCACCACCTCCAAAAGTGCCACCCAAGCCCAAACCACGGCAACAACAACAATCTCCCATCAAAAATATCAATAAGGTATTGCCTCCGTTACATAACTTGCCAGAAACATCTCTACAACAGTCTAAACATCATCACCTGCATCATATTGCAAACAAGCACTCACCGGATGGTGCAAGTAGTGGGTCAGAGACTGGTTATTTTCAGGACAGTAGGGGACGACGTCATAAAAGTGTTCAAAATAGGACTAGAAACACTGGTAGTGATAGTTCCCCGTCGACACCCACAAGAACTAGTCAATACAGACATTCGTCAAATCAAAATCCGTCAGAAACTGATTTGCTGTCAACCATTGCGAAAGAGCAAAAACTCGGTAAACCGATTGATGATGATTACGATGAACTGGACATGACAGCTGTGCTTAATACATCATCAGGGAAACCTCATGGACTAGTGACTGCTGTCAGAGATGAGCTGATGAGGTTGCAAAGACGAGGCGGTGATGGAGAACAAGCAAACGGACGAGAGATTGGTCCGATTTAGCAACAACGATGCACACATTTTAACATTACGCTATGTCTGTCTTACGTGCTCTGATATTTTTTAACATGGGCAGGTCCCTATTCAACTATAACCTTTGACAGTACTACTTGAACATATGGATCAAATAATCTTAAGTCACCTATCTGCTAATATAGCCGATATCAGTACCCATCTGATAAAGTTATACCTACTTATTATATAAGCTGTTCATTGAAGACTCCTTGTAAGTGTTTATTGGTGTTTTTGGTACTTAAAAAGAGTTTTATATATCTTGTAAAATAAAAACCAGGATCCCATGCACATAGTTGTTACAGAGCTATTATCTGTTTCAGATACCATATCACCTCATGCATATTGTCCTCGGATCAAAATCCAACGAAAATCATTGTAGGCCTATTGATATGGTATCCTGCAGGCCCATAAGGCCCACATAATTTTGTTACCAAAATCATCAGGATGAGCTCTATGCTGACTTCATCATCAATCCTTGATGGATTTGACATGTCCTGTTGTTGATTTGAGAGTGTGAAGTCGTATAAAGTGTCACTTATGGTGGACCAGTATAACATCGCTATCTTGAAACCATTAATTGCACAATTTTACAATTCAGTTTGGGCCTGCAAAAAGGATGAGTGCATGTAGATTTTTAGACTCAAATGTTAAATATCAATTTTTAATCATTTGCCATAAAATGTGTATTACATTGCGAATTTCAAAAAATCAAAATTATTTGATATCAGAAGGACATTCTTTGTATTCATAATGCAATTCGATATGTCTGATGTGCTTTAATGTCCCACAATAAATACTGTCCAAACGTTCATACCCCATCCCTTAAATCTAGGCTATTTAGGAAAGGTTATTTGAGGAAAGGTTATTTGAGGAAATGTGATTTTTATGAAGCAAAATGATGTGGCATCTTACAAGACATGCATAGATCCCAACATTGATGAGGTGACATGGTAGCTGAAAAATTAGTCTACAGAATAAAATACAAAATTTTAATACACTTCACAATTTACCATAACAAATGACAATATCAATTTATACTATTTTGTGGAACAATTCATAATTTGGAATAACTACAAAATGCTTACCAGAGTCTGTGCTTTGTAATGTACCTCTCACTATGTAATGTAATGGACACTACCAGATTCCTGTTGCGGCTGCCTGCACAGGTACACAGTTGCCAAGTTACTTGGATGGTTTCAGTACCAGTGCAGTACCACTGTTGGTGGGTCCTGTGCAGTAGCAGCATTGGTACTGTGTAGGTATTCTGTGCGTACCAGTCGGGTACCTTAGCGATGGTTACCTGTGCCAATAGGAATCTTGTAGTGAACTTATTGTGACTATACTGGCAGATCTTTTGTGATTTACTGATTTGGAAAGAACTGTGTACTAGAATGATACACTTTTTTTTACAATGTTAAAATTACCACTGTAGTATGAATATTATTATAGGCATGTATAACACATTACAGGGTTGTTCTTGATAGAATGTCAGTTCTTAACACTCTGTAATGCAAGGTTAGCACAGCAACCTAAACAGGCTGGGTTTTCACCTGACCGAGGGAGGAGTAAAATTTAGCAGCCAATAAGTGATCACATTTTTGTGAAATCTGCAGAGGTATCATTTAGAATTGGGATTTAGGGTTGGTTTGAAATCCATACACCCGCTAAGACATCACCTTAATCTCCCCCACAGGAGGTGTAGATTTAAAATGGAGTCACCCATTCAGGTATGCCCGTTTGAAGTTCACACTCCTTGTGTTGAAGATTAAGGTCATGTCTTCCATAGGGGTGTATGGATTTCAACTGGACTAGCCCAATGATGTACTCTCCTGTAAAATTAGGTTAAAATATTTTGTAAGAAGTGTTCAACTTGGTGTATATTGTATTCCCACCCAAATGAAACCCCAGGCACTCTACCTAGAACCTAGACATGGGCCAATAGTATCCAAAAAAGCGAAGTGGCACTCAGCCAGTATATTAGAAATGGGCCAATCTGAACAAGCAAAGTGGCACTCTGCCAGTAAACTAGAAATGGACCAATAGTATCCGGACAAGCAAAGTGGCCCTTTACCAGTAAACTAGAAATGGACCAATAGTATCCGGACAAGCAAAGTGGCACTTTACCAGTAAACTTGAAATGGGCCAATAGGATCAAAAAAGTGAAAAATTGATTTGGTGCTTAAAGAATGGGAAATGGTATGTACTGATAGAAATTTGTGATAGATTCATCAGAGGAGGGGGTTAAGTTTCAAATAAGAGGGTAAGTTTCAAATAGAGTTGTTTAATGTCGGAATTCCATTTGAAATTCATACTCCCCTGTAGTATATATTTCACAATCTTCCATAGGGGAGTGTGGATTTTATATGGATTAGCTGTTTGGTTTAATTAGCCAGTGAAATGTAATAATTATATCATCTGAATCTAATTGATTAACAAGGACTTTACATCCCCTTTTGAATAGTTGTATAAAAAAGTTTTTTATTTTGTTTGTAAAAAAAACCTGTCTCTTAAAGTATGTAACATAAAAACTAAGCCATGGATTGTTAGGGTGATGGATCCCACTGGTTTGTTTATTGTGCAATAATTTGTATATATTCAGAAATCTATCGAAACCACCAAAGAACTTGATGTTAAGGTGCATAATATAGAAAGTATTTGTACAATATGTTGTGAAAAACATAATTAGTATTCATTCAGTTTAAACAAGGTATAATGAAAGACGGAGATAAAAAGACAAGTTCACGTCTAAAATTCTGACAGCTAGACAGAAAATGCCGTATTGCGCAGGTCGGCAACCAATCACAGCACGCCTTTGCCCTGACATCAGACACGATTTGGTCTTTTTATCTCTGTCTTTCATTATATTATATGTGTTGCAATTGGCTTTTACACCACCTTTAGGTCAATATAAGGTTATTATATGATTTCCGTCAAATCAGCATGCATCAATTTTTCTTGTCTGCTAAAACTTTCATTATTTATTTTGAAAATCAAATTTTTCTCAAAACCTTGAAAAAAAAATCTTTATCTTCATGAGTTCAAAATACCAATCATGACATCGTTATGACATTTTTACAGCTTCATATCAATGGGGGCAAGATTAATAATGACATTTATTTGCAATTACCGCATGCTCCTGGAGGTTGCTACATTTTCACATATTCATTTTTGTCACATTTTAATGTTTCACTTATAAAATGCTTATAAACACATTTTATGTTTAATTCATGTAGTTTTTAAACAAAGCGCATCAATAACTGCATCCAAATAATGATAGGTGGAAAAAGAAAAAAGTGAAAAGTAATCTCGTCAATTTTTCAAAATTCTTGACGGAAACCATAAAATCAACTTATATTGACCTTATACGTTTGTTTTTTTATTTGATGTATTAGTGTATTAGTTTACCTGCTTACTTTGTTTTATTTAGAAAATAACGATATGACAGTATTCTTTACCAAAAAACTACAAGCAGTGCAATTAAAAGGGTATTTAAGGTACAGGGTATTTAAACAAAAGTAGGATTTGAATTTAAAAATGTAATAACATGACCCACTACAACATGATTTTCTGTGATATAAGTTATCTGATCCAGTGAGGTGGTCTGGGGAAATCCAGCATTGCAAAACTTTTTTCAAGTTTTTCATTCTAGAACATCTTTTGTATATTGGTTTACAGAAAGATAGCTGTTGACTAAAAACACAAAATCCAAAGAAAAAAAGATTAAAATAAGATATGCAAAAACATGATCACAACGGATGTTAGCTTTTTTTCAAAATTATTGTTTGGTTTTGATCAAAATCGTCTCTTACTGTAGAAATTCTTAAACTAGTGTCCCTAAAATATACTTTGGATATGGAATTTCAACAAAACACAAAATTTGAGTGAAGTGGAAACTGTTAAACTTAAATTCTGGAATATGTTACCAAACTCTAAAAATTGACTTCTAGTATGGCATGTTTCATTGCCCATTATATACTTATTATTAGGAGCTACCATTTCAAATTTTTGAAAGAGTACATGATATTATTATATATCATTAAAAATGTAATTGAAAGAAATGCTTTCTTGATGAAACTGAAATAATATGTTATCAATGTGTGCTGTTTTCCTACTTGCCATATGCTGTCATGATAAATTATTGTGAAGCCAAGAAAGGCAGTTATTTACTTACAAAATACTACTACTGTGTGTATTTGTTAATGGTAATATAGGATCTTGCCTCAGAGTTACTTAATACTTGAGGTTAATGGTTTGCATGTAATTGAGTCTTTCCCAGGAGTAGGCCAAGAGAAAAAAATGGCATCCTTGATTGAAATCCTGGATAAAAAACATCTTCCTAGGCCTACTGGAGGGAGAGAATAAATCATGTGCAGTATAGGATCTTCTTTTGAATTGGACATTCATGGTATTAAATAAAAAATTATGCTCTCTGTGTGCTATAGGGAAAAAATTGTCACATTAGCGTACATTCCTGGTTTAAAGTTCTTTCTGTAAAAACAAAATGGTCAGAAAATTTTACTGCATGTAGTCTAATGTATGGTCTCAATATTGTACATGTATTGATGGTTATCATAAAAACTTAACAAAATGATCAAACTGCTTTCCAAAACTGAACAGCTTGATCCAACTGTTTGTAAGACATTAGTGGATTTAAATTGTGCTTTCCAAAATTGAACAAAATGTTCTTTGTTTGGTAATATTGTATGATTATATTGTTATTTCTTTACTGGATATACCCTCCTGTTCCGCTTGATGAGAGGGGTGTTAGGTTTCACCCCACAGACAGTACACTGTGTGTGTTGATGCCTCAAAACCATCACGGAACGGGTGGGTGTATGGTGTGAATAAATAATAATTATACTTTCCAGAACTAAACAAAATGAGCTATTTTCACATCGGCACCTCATTTGCAGAACTCTGATGAACAAACTGTGTAGCATCGCGTGGCACAGATGATCAGGACAGGGTCGGTCAGCACAAGGTCATTGAAAATTATGCTTTCCAAAAACTGAACAAATTTTACTCTTATATGGATTAAGTGGTTTTGTGTTTTCCAAAAACTGAACAAAATGTTCACTATGTTTGGCATAAGTGGTTTCAAATGTTTTCTGATAACTGATCAAAATGGTCTCAGTAATGTACATTCCTAGTTTTCAATGTGCTTTCTTAGAAACTGAACAAAATAGTCACAATACTACATCATCAAAAACATAACAAAATGGTGATGCGAGTAATTAAGGTGGTTCTACACCCCTTGATAAATTTGTGAATATTTTTGCATTTTTCTCAAAAAATAATAACACACTGGTAACAAAAGTTATGTGTATAGGGGCAAGGAATCCAGTTACTGCACTGGAATTTCAGTGACTCACAGACAAGCGATAAGATAAGATTTATGATAAGAAAAGAGGTACCGCTAGAATGTACCTCATTTCTTAACATATGAAATTTTGGTGAAGTAATTGGATTCCTTGCCCCTATAATATACATAACTTTTGTTACCAGTGTGTAGTTATTTTTTGAGAAAAATGCAAAATTAGTCACAAAATTTATCATGGGGTGTAGTACCTCCTTAAAGGTCACAATAATAATGTGACCAAAACCAAGACATAGTTCTTGATTATTAATATCTTATGAAACTAAGAGTTGTCAAAGTTCTTGACATTTGATTAGATTATTATTTTAGTATTTAACAGTGATATCAGGACATATGGGGACAATCCAAAAAATTGATGTCTTATAAACGTAACTAGTTTCATTTTGTAGCTTGCCTTCTCTCCCCCTTTTTGTAACGAAACCATAGTGAGTCAAAATAACATCAATGTTTTAATAACATAAGAGAAACGTAATCAACATTTTTTACCATTTATTTTATAGGACATTGTCAATCTTTTGGCTTGGGTTGTTCCCTTATGTGTTACACAGAAGGACAAATTCAAATAATTTCATACTAAATAGTAAACTTGATATCATTGTTTATCAACAAAGGCGAGGGACTGGTCTATCGATATGCTTGAAGGAACTGCTACACTGTTCAATGGCTTTCTTGGACTACATGAAATGTGGTGGGCCATTTAAATGCATGTGCCCTAAGCAGTGCGCACACTGCAGGGCAAAGAACAATGGAAATTGCCATGATTTGCACACATATTGCCGGGCAATGACGACACATGTCAAGTGGTCTATAGCGGGAAATTTTTGTTTTGTGAGATTTTTATTTTTGTGGTTAATTTCAGAACTGCGAATTCAGAAGCGTACAAACAAATATTTTTGACCTATATGCTTTAAATTGTGGCTTTTTGAAATTGTGAGTATAAGAAAGCAGTTCAAATCTTGGAAAAATAAATACGGTTAAAATATCATGCTATACGGTAGTAGTAGCCCATAAACCTAACGCATATCACATGTTCAATTCAAATAGACGCACTATAATGTTTTGTTAAAACCATTTTAAGCATAGTCCTCACATAGTATGTGTGTGACATCTGTCGTGGGCATAGGACCTTCTGCAAAATAATATGTAATCGTAGTATGCTTTTAAAAAGGATTTGGCAAAATATTGTAGTTAGTTGCTCATCACATGTCTGAATATTTGTTACATACAAAGTAGTTTACAATACAGCAATAACAAAAACCGGTATTCATTTTAGATTTGTATTCAATGGTATTCTGTGAGTATTTTGCTAGTTTGAACAAATTGTTAAGAACAACAATTTTCCAACAAGCAAAAATGTACTTGGGGTTTGGAAAATTGAAATAGATTTTTTTGAGGAAAATTAACAGAATTTTGTTTAAACAGAACAATGGTAGCTGAGAAACTTCACTGTATGTTACATGATCGGATTCATTCAGGCCAAAGGAGGCAATGGGCTATTCCAGTTGAAATCCATACACCCCTATAGAAGACATGACCTTAATCTTCCATACAGGCAGCAAGGAGGCCTAAATCTCTGCTATTTCTGAGAAGGCTTGTACCTCAAGTTTTCAGATCATAGGACTATTTCAGTTGAAATTCATACACCCCTATGGACAATATGACCTGAATATCTCACACAGGGGTTGTAGATGTCAAATGGAGTCACCCATTCAAGTAACCCCATTTGAAATTCACTCTCCCTGTGCGGAAGGTCATGGTGTCCATAGGGGTGTATGAGAGTTTAACTGGAATAGCCCATTCATGAGGCTGCCGAGCAATGAACAAAATACATGCTGTATTCGCTGACATAGTGCACATTAGAATATGACCATAGGTAGGTCAACTGGCTCACGCTTTATTTGTTATGAACCACTGATCGAAATGATCACAACACAAAGCCTATGGCATATCAAAATTCGGAACAGGTATATGAGCTCAGGTTTGAACCAGTGCACTATGTCAGCGAATTGATGGGCTTGATTTGCTAACATTTATTGATTTGATTCATGAAAGCATGTCCTCTACGCTATGGGTATATGTAATTGTTCATGTTATGTGGACCTATAGAGGCCTTGCATGTGACGTATCATCCCGTAAATATGGCGGACTACTCAAATGCATTCAACAAAAGCATGATTGCAATCTACCGTGACAGTTCGTCTCGCTCATATAACCCTGCACTACGATCGAATAGGTTGATGACAACATTTGATTGAATGGACTGCACTCCGCCATAACTACGGTGAAGGACACCGGTTCAAATCCTTTGTTTGGAGCCAATCGATAAAAGAATGCAAGGCCTCTATATGGTTGAAAGCGGTGTGACTACATGTATATTCACATTATTTGTAACAAAACAGTAACATGTTATGCAACTTTTGTTTGTTTGTAAGTTGTAAATTTAATTCATGAAAAGAATGTTAAATTAGACCCATTGTGAACAATACCTGAGCTGCTCAGTAATTTTTAGTGGTTAAAATGTATGTATATGAATGAGCTATATTTGACCAATAAAGTTATATGTCCAGGCTGAGAGCAACCTTTTAAGAACTGGTACGTGGTGTTCATTCAATTTGTTGATGTAATTGTTTACTGTTTATATGCTGTTACAACAGTGTGTGTGCAACAGACTTGAAGTCTATGGTAGTACCATCAACCATGTCACAGACTTCAAGTACTTGGGTTCCAAGATGGGCTCTAGTGTTGGAGACCTAAAAAGAAGAAAAGCACTAGCCTGGGCCGCTTTCTGGAAACTGGAACGCCTGTGGAGAAGCCCATCCCTGCCAATCGGAACAAAAATCAAGCTGTTTGAGACAACTTGTGTCACTATCCTTCTGTACGGGTGCGAGTCATGGGTAATCACCAAGGACAAGGAAAACAAGATCAATGCCTTTGCAACATCTTGCTACAGAGTCATGTTAAACATCAAGCGTGTGGATTGGATCCCAAATGAAACCATCTACAATCTGACCAACACCACTCCACTGGTCGCCAGAGTCAAGATTCATCAACTCAAATTTCTCGGCCATATACTGCGTCTTGAAGATGACGAGCCTGTGAAAGAATATGCCCTTTATATTCCACCACATGGGAAGAGGAAACCGTGATGGCCGCGGACACTGTACTTACAGTATGTACAGCACCTCCTGGGAGATACTGAAGGGATGCTGCAGGCAAACAAAATTGTTTCGCTTGCCCAAGATCGCAACAGTTGGAGAAAGCTTGTAGTCACCTGCTCCGCAGCCGACTGATGATGATGATGATGATGTGTGCAACATTTAAAAAATTTGCGGCTAATGAAAACAGGTGATACAAATCTTTATTTGTGAAGCATTTATGCAAAATGTTGCAATTGATGTCAACCAATATAGACCAATTTTTAATATTACAGGGGATGTGTCAGATTTTATGAAGCAGGTCCACCCTCTTTTTGGATTTATTAAAATGCTGTCCACCAATGTCAGCAAGGAGAAGTTGGATGTAACCGTTTTGTGTTTTTTGGAAATATCATGTTCACTAGGGTAGGACGAAAAACACTTTTTTTCTCGGATCGACTTGGAACTCTCAGAGAATTTTACTAGGATACATACTACTATTGTGCTCAAATATCAGTAAGATCGGAGCATGTTTCGCCCAGGCAGTAGATTTTCACAAAATCTTTACTTATTTGCTATTTCTTACTGTATAACTCTATCTTACTGTATAACTCTATATGAAATCAGTAGAAACAACCTGGGAAAAGTAGGTATTGAAATTACATCATAGACAATATTAAACAATTTGGGTAGTTTGTTTAGACCCTCCAGAACATCACCAAGTAGCAAGCAGTGTCAGATTGATAACCATTATTTTTTATAACACGTGTATTTAGTTAAATATTTAATGATATTTGAGTTGCTAAATTAAGGGGTAGGGGTAGCATTATGGAGCATTTCCCCAGTTCTACTGAGTCAAATTTCACGATCTTGGTCTTGTTGGGTAGACCGAGAAAAAAGTGTTTTTCGCCCCACCCTACAGTGTACAGTGTGTATTGGAATCTACACCTGATAGCACAGTATGTATGGTACAGTGTGTGTTGTTATCTACCCCTGATAACACAGTATACACTGTACAGTGTGTATTGGAATCAACATCTGATAGCACATTATGTATGGTATATAATGTGTATTGCTATCTACCCCTGATAACACGGTATGCACTGTACAGTGTGTATTGGTATCTACACCTGATAGCACAGTATGTATGGTATAGTGTGTGTTGCTATCTACCCCTGATAAAACAGTATACACTGCACAGTGTCGACACCCTATATTATAAATATAAACTTCATGCTCCGTTGGTGAGCCACGGGCGATTGGTATTTCACCGAACACAAGAAAAGGAGTCCCATCTGATTGGCTAGAAATCGATCGCTAGATCGCTCAGTGGTGGAGTACAAACTCAACATGGAGAGATGCATTCAATTCATTTGAAATCAATATTCTATTATTGATGCAGATAAAGAAAAAGTGGTACAGTGTGTTGATATAGTACATTGTATAGACTTGTGCTTTAATATTCTGTGAACATGTTCCTTTATACAATTCATAATTCTCAAACAGTTTAACATATCACAATTTTGACGAACGATTTCAAAATCATTACGGATAAAATGCAGTAAAATATATCCACAGCAAACAGCAATCCCCGCTAATTAGTGTATTGCATTTCCAGTTAGCGTATTGGAAACAAAACCTGGGGTTTACCTGACAAAAATCGAATTTTCTTGTAATGGCAATATCATATGGGGTAATTTGATCATGCATAAATCGTAAAAACATAGAATAGAGACTCTGTTGCAGGCTATGTGGTATCTCATATCGTGTGCATATGGTATGCTTAGCCTGAATCGCTCAGCCTATCTCGAACAAATCGCCATGCGTAGCAGCGTAGCTTTTGGAAAACGAGAGGATTCGCCGTACTATCACGGCAATTTTTGACACAAAGATATAGGGATGATGACGCTGTGCACTGTGTATTGGAATCAACATCTGATAGCACATTATGTATGGTATACTAGTGTGTATTGCTATCTACCCCTATAGGCCTATAGGTGTATAGGCCTATTGGTATGGTATCTACACCTCATATAGCACAGTATGTATGGTACAGTGTGTGTTGCTAACTTGCTATCTACCCCCGATAACACAGAATACACTGTACAGTGTGTATTGGTATCTACACCTGATAGCACAGTGTGTATGGTATAGTGTGCGTTACCAAATGGGTTCATTTTACAAATTTTTCTCAATTCTGAGGGGGAACATCGCGCTCCGGGATGGCCACTTCGCGGCCATTACTTACATTTTTTTTTCCAAAAATTTGCCCCCCCCCTCTGACTGCTCTGGATCCGCCACTGGTATTGGTATCTACACCTGTAGCACAGTGTGTATGGTATAGTGTGCGTTGCTATCTATCCCTGATAACACGGTATGCAGTATGCACTGTATCTACACCTGATAGCATAGTATGTATGGTACAGTGTGTGTTGCTATCTACCCCTGATAACACGGTATACACTGTACATTGCGTATTGGTATCTACACCTGATAGCACAGTATGTATGGTATAGTATAGTACGTGTTGCTATCTTTACCCCTGATAACATGGTATGCACTGTACAGTGTGTATTGGTATCTACACCCCTGATAACATGGTATGCACTGTACAGTGTGTATTGGTATCTACACCTGATAGCACAGTATGTATGGTATTGTGTGTGTTGCTATCTCTACCCCTGATAACATGGTATGCACTGTACAGTGTGTATTGGTATCTACACCTGATAGCACAGTATGTATGATATTGTGCGTGTTGCTATAATCTACCCTTGATAACACAGTATACACTGTACAGTGTGTATTGGTATCTACACTTGATAGCAAAGTATGTAGGTCTATGGTATAGTGTGTGTTGCTATCTATCCCTGATTACATGTTATGCACTGTATAGTGTGTATTGAGCATTTCCACAGTTCTACTGAGTCAAATTTCACAATCTTGGTCTTGTTGGGTAGATATGAACTTCAAAAGTACAAACAATACATGAGATATGATTTTAGAGCAGCTGGGCTTAAAGGGTCATGTGATGCCTGAATGGCAGTAATTTTTAAGGCTGTGTGACCTTTTGACCTCTGGTCAAAACATGGATAGCCGAAAATCATATATCATTTATTTTTGGCAATGCTGCAGTTCATATCTATGCAATAATACCACATTTGGTAAATTTGACTGAGTAGAACTGGGGAAATAATATAGCAACCCAAATATCATTAAATATTTAACTTAAATATGTGTCTTTAGCCAAAATAATGGTGATGTTCTAGAGGGTCCAAACAAACTACCCAAAGTTAGGATGGCATCTGAATACCTACTTTTCCCAGATTGTTTCTACTGATTTTTCTATATAGAGTTATACAGTAAAAAGTAGGTATTTTGTGAAAATCTACTGCCTAGGTGAAACATGCTTGGGATGCTTCCATCTTACTGATATTTCAGCACAATATTAGCATGTACCCCAGTAAAATTCTCCGAGAGTTCCAAGTCGATCCGAGAAAAAAATTGTTTTTCGCCTCACCCTAATATTCACACATCCTCCTTCAGATTATCCACGGTTCATATCCTTTGAGGCAGATCAGAAGGGAGCATGATGGAGCGGTGATTATATTCACTCGGTCCGATTTGATCAATCTATTGCACTTACCATTTCTAACGTTTATCAAAGGAGTTGCTTGCCATTTTGAAATCCCTATTGGTTTGTACAGGGCCTTTCCATTCCAGCAAATTTTCTCCATATAGAAAATACCAATTTGCCCTTTTTGTAATTATTGGGAGTTTATTGCCCTGATAAAAAAATCAAAATTGTTTCTTGGTTTTTGTGTGACCTCTGTTGAGATAAGTTCACACAAGGTTCCCTGTTGATTTTTACTTTGTCTTAATATTTACAACATCAAAGCCACAGAATAATTGTTAAAATTAGTTTATTTCTGTCATATACAATACAATTTTGTTAACATAAGGTAAAATATAATGTACAAAATAATGAGCATTTTATAAAAATAAAATACTCTTCATGTCCACATACAAAAATAGTAATTTGTTTCATTCAATGTGCTATTAATACTACAACTGCATCCAAATATTTGAAATCAAGCAAAAATTAATTTTGAGATATGACCAAAAGTTACATTCAATTCCATTGTATTTTGTTTTCTACAACATACAATCATACAGCAGGAACTGTATTGATAGGCTTCTCGGCACATTAAAATCTTAAATAGGCACATATTGTCACTGGGCGGGAAAAACCTCTAATGTACTTTTGGCCCTTGAATATGGATAAAGCTTTGTAGGTGTAGACTTTATATGGTCATGTTTTTTATGTTGGGCACCAATTGTGTTGCATGTGTATTTTTCAAGCGAATCACATACTTTTACAGGTTTGGTACTATAACTTCAAAAGTTGACATTAGAACCCAATTAAAGTATATATATTCTGAGAGCATATACTCAGATGATTTCAGAAACGATACAATAAGAGTCATTATACAGGGTGACCCATAAAATATACAGGGTGTAACAAGCAAAAATTAGGATGAAAATATTAATTCAGTTAGGGGTGTCACCCCCCGACTTACATTGATAATGTAAAAATTGTTTAAATGTTTAAATAGCTAACTTAATTGCCCACCCAGTCATATGGAACTTATGACGGTCAAGTACTTCAATTATGTAGATGCTGGGTTGTCAAAAATCTATCTATATTTATATAAATTTCTTCAAAACACCCCTTATTTGGCACTGGAGAAGCAAATTTTTATGATTGAGGTATGTAACTAGATGTAAAAGAAGTTCAACAATCCAGTTTTGAAAGTTAAAGAGAATCTGACCAAGCGTTTTCGTAAAAATTTACTTTTTGGATCAAAGTTGAGCGTGAGGGCTCTTTCAGATTTGTCATAAATCTTCTATGTTTTACTAGTTTTTATTTTACGTAAGTAAAGAGGATCACAACCAAGGTCTGCTTAAGAAATTTGAGCCTTTTATCATGTTTTGTTTGCCCGTAGCACCCTTTTGAATGTTCCCTACATTAAATCCCTATTCAAATGCATAGGTCAATGAACTTTATTAGTGTAGCAACAAGTAATTAGTAATTTTTAATTGTCTAATTAACAAATACTGAGGCAATGAATGCTAAATATGATATCATTTAGCCGAGATCAAGTACAGAAACAAGTAGAAATCCATCAATAATGTTTATTGAGACAATAGTGTATAAATCATCATTGTACTGCATTGTGATCCTCCACCACATGATCCTCCACCACATGAGCCACCCCTGACTGATTAGATTTAACGAGTTACAGTAATTAGTACAAATGAAAATCATAAATTTTTGTTTTAGAAATTGAAAGGCCAATGTCTAAGGAACAAAATAGTACTAGACAAGCTCATAATAAATATCAAATAAATAAACTACATGCATGTAAACACGTCTTGATGAGTAAGAATGCAACAGAGCCACCCTTTATAGGTGCCCAGTATAAAAAACATGACCATATTGAAGAGGTTGCTTCATCCATGTTCAAGGGCCAAAAGTACATACAGAAAACACCTCATTTACTTTTGGCCCTTGAACATGGATAAAGCCTGGTAGTGTCGACTTTATATTGAATGGTTTGCTTCATTCATGTTCAGGGGCAAAAAGTACATACAAGGTTTTTCCGCCCAGTGACGATATGAAATTTGATTTTGCTCATATCTCATATGATACATTACAACTTGCTTGACTACATCACAATTATTTTACCAAGAAATTTAATCCCAAAAAAAGTTCGAATAGAACGTCCCAAAAAACCAATGAGCAAAACACCATGAAAAATCCTCCACCTTGAATGGTCATGTATGGGACTAAAAACATGTACCTCAGACATAATTAGGGTAAAAATATGACACCAAATAGTAATTGGTGTCTTTAAGCAAAGCACTACAAAGATTTGTGCACAAAGTGCTCAGCGTGTGTAGATCATTAATATCAAGAATTTTACTGCAGGAATTTCAATTATAAATTATAATTTTCACACAAAATTCACATAAGAACATTCTCTGTGAATGCCCTTTGGGTTGAAAGTTAAATCACTTTTTCCCCCTATGTATCAATTTTTTGAGAACAGAAGTAGAAGATATATAATACATAATTTTTTGACACATTACAACATTTATTGCACGTTTTGTAGGTGAAGACGTTCTCAACTTATTGACCATAATACCAGATACTTTCATATTTGGCATAACCCCACTGTACTGCATATGTGTTGCTGCCGGCAAAGCTTCACGCATACCGAGTGTTCCACAATGGACATGATTAAGGGATGAAATCAAAACTCGACCGGCGGTTGACCGGCGGTTCTGTCCGGTTCCGCCCGTTTGCCATTGTTTAGAACAATAGCAACCGGACGGTTGATTTTGATTTCATCCCTAAGTCAAATGACCTGTTGATATTCATCTGTATCCTTGAGCATAATTTGTTATGATTTACTTGTTCATTAATCATATTTTCATAATTACTAATTTTTCTAAAAACTTACTTTAAGGAAACATTTCGTGATCCACAGTCTCATCACCCCACTTTTCTCAAAAAAAGATTTTCATACCACTGTTTATGTACAAAACATTCTTGCGGATTAATTTGTTTAGCAAAAATATTAATTTGTTTAGCAAAAATATTGTCAAACAAAAATATTTAGCAAAAATATTGTCAAATTTGAATTACGTTCTGGTTAACAAAATTACAACACAGTGACCTAACAAAAGTACAACACAGTGACCTATAGTGTAAAACACATAATCATGCGTAACTCAGAAATCGAAATTGACTGAAATTTTGGGAACAAGCTAATATATCTAATGAATTATGTCATAAAAAGGGGATGCTAGGATCACGAAATACTCCTTTAATTATTACTATTTTGAGTTGATTGGCAAGATGAAGATGTCATATCCATAGTTAAATAAAAATAGCAGATATTAAAATCACACACATCCACACATTTTTAAATCAAACCCAATTATCATATTCAATAACCAATCACAGTTACCATAAAAGGGTAATCAAAGATTTTCTACAAAAAACATACTACCAAGCTGCTTCAACAAATGATCAACAACATGGTTATGATTGAATTTTCCAATCCACAGCCAATAAAAATTATTGTGTACTGGTAAGTATAGGAGTGAAATAACAAGGTTTTTACTGTCAACTACCTTTCTACAAGCAACCTATACTAAACTGCTCAAATAAAGAAAGTCCGCAGTCATGTAACCCGTCCTACACCAAAATCCGATCTTGTTATGACAATTTGATTGATACGGTCGTATGCAGAATCTTGTTAGCTCCAATTTGATACCAAATTTGATACCAAAGACTCAAAAGTGACAAAGATTGATACCAGTTTATGGCATTTAGTGCATTTTCAAAAGTTGCAAATCAAAACGAAGCACGCGGTCGAAATTGCTTAGCGTGGCAATATGGTCAAGCTTGCTTGCCCACGATCGCCCCTGTCGACTATCCCAAATCGCGCTTTATTCAATTGTTAATTTAAAACGCATTGATTGCTACAGTGCTTTGCTGATGGATACTAGGGCACGATGCGATCGATATGACCTAAGCGCTTGTTTCGGGCTATGTCAATGGTCTCGCTCTCCCATTTACCTCTACAGGTCCGCGTGGTCCGCTTTTTAATTTGCAACTTTTGAAAATGCACCAAATTTCATATACTGGTGTCAATCTCTGTGAATTTAGAGTTTTCGGTAGCAAATTTGGTATCAAATTGCAGCTAACAAGATTCTGCACACGCATCGCTTCAATCAAATTGTCATAACAAGATCAGGTTTTGGTGTAGGACGGGTTACATGACTGCGGACTTTCTTTATTTGAGGTGTTTATTACCAATCCACTCCCCACTCCCCCCACCAGGGTTCACTTGCAATACCTGCAAGTTGGACGAGTCCATTTTCATTGTCACATTTTGGGTGAGTGAGTTGGCTCAGAATAGTATCTATCTATAGATCATTTTGTAAGTATAGGAGTGAAGAAGAAAGTATAAGCAATTTGCCATCAAATTGAACTATTTGTGATTCTTGATCAATAGGCTATTCCCGTTGAAATCCATACACCCCTTATGAAAGACATCACCTTAATCTCCCACACAGGGGTGTAGATACATTCAGGTAACCCAGTTTGAAATTCACACTCCCTGTGTGGAAGATAAAGGTTATGTTTTCCATAGGGGTGCACAGATTTCAACTGAAATAGCCCAATTTTGGAGCAGTTGAGCAAGCAATTTTATACAAAATATCTCTGAATATCCCTTTTAACGATAGGTGTATAAATGCAGCACAATTCTGTACACACATTTCCTGACAGCCCATGTCAGATCCCACGGTGTGTGTGTAATCCATGGACGAAAGAGATAACAGACAATTTCCAAACAGTCTCAGCATCACCCGTTAATGAGGGCCGATTGTTCCATGAAATGCAACAGATGAAAATGCTATGCATATACCGCATATTTTTATGGTCTTACGTGTAAACACAAAGACACGCAGCAAAGCTCTATCGCGTAGGCACGCAACGCTGGCGTGATTGTTAGACATGGCACAATGGTACACTCAGCCCTCATGAATTTATGTGAATTCACAGCATACGTTGCACAGGGCTTTGACTGTTGATAAATAGTCTGTAGTAGTCTGTGGCATAATCGCTGGATAACACTTTTCAATACGGAATAAAAAGGGTGATCTTAATGCAGCATTATCCAAGTGGCACAAAGGGCTATTCAATTTAAAATCCACACTCCCTTTGTGGAAGATTTAGCTAAAGTCTTCCACAGAGGGAGTTTGAGTTTTAAATAGAATAATCACTACAGTTGTGGAAGATATAGGTAAAGCCATAATACAGGAGGAGTGATGGAGTATGGAGTATTCAAAATGAATAACCCTGATCAATTACATTTAAAAAACATACTGCCCCTGTGGAATCTATTTCCAAAATCTTCCACAGGGGGAGTGTGGATTTTAAATGGAAAAGCACAATTCATGCCCCCCCCCCACCCTTGAAAAGCGTTTTCCAATGACTTTGCACTTTTCCATCCGTGTTACGCCATTTTATTTTGGTGATAGAGGATTTCTTCCACTTCTTTCATCCAAACCGTTTTCTAGCATCCAGGCCGGTTTGTAAGCGGTCTGACCATATTCATTAGTATATCTGAGGGATGGGTTAGGATCCGTGTGAGTCTTACTTCCTAGTGAGGTGTACCTGCATGGGTAATCAATAAACAATGATTGGAATAAGTATAATTTATCTGGGGAAAGAAGAACCATGTATCACACACTAAGGGAGTGTTCATAAATACTTTGGTGGGGGATTGGAAAATATGGGGAGGATAAAAATTTTGGGTCCGAAAAGGGGGGATAAAAAAAATCAGTCCTTGATGAGGGGGGGGAATCAAAAAATTTGAGGTAAAAGTCCAGGGTAAAATGTATGACAAGCCATGCACATCCTAAATATTTTGCGCTTGCCGCACGTATAAATGTGAAGTGTTCAATTGTGTACTCTCAAGCTTCAAATCAACAAAATTTGCACACTTTACAATTTGGGTGTAATACTATGAGTAATAACAGTCATTTTTAGCTAATGAGTTAATAACATATGTTTTTGATTTCTGTTTTAGGACATGAAGGGAGGGGGATAAAAACAAATTCAGACCATAATAGGGGGTATAAAAAAATCCACCCTTATTTACAGGGGATCAAAAACATTTTGATGTCAGAGGTTCCAACTTTTCCAACTCCCCCAACAAAGTATTTATGAACACTCCCTAACACAAATTAACATAAATGGAAACATAACATGCATAGGCAGATAAGCCATATGAAAAACACCGGTCATGCCTGTCTGTACTGGGACTTGAACCCCAGACCTTCAGATAGTGCGTCCGATTATTACGTTATTAGATTATAACGTTAGGGTTAGGGTTACATGATTACATGACCTCCCTCCTAGTAAGTGACCATGGCACAAGGCTACTGATTGGGAAAGTTCAGGGACCGCCATCCACCGAGATTCACTGGCCTAATGAGTACAAATCAGAGAGAAGGTATGTCAATCTTTTAAGATAACAACTTTATTGCCGACTCGTCTAAGCTCAGAAACTGAGCTTGGTAAAATAATCCGGCGGTACACTATGTTGCCCTCCATGAGTGACACACAAACATGGCAGGGTCCATTCTCTTTCCCAGCCATACCACTCACCCTTGATCATATAGTCTACAATAGGGCACATATAACTGTCGTATAAACTGCCATACATCATGATAACTCCATTCTAGCATCGGGTTCACACGCATGTACTCTGGCCAGTCTTTATCTGTTGGAGAAAATTCACTGAGTGAAGCTGCAATAGAAAATAGTTTAGGCAATAGAAACAATGTGTTAGTGTTAGTAAATAATGCACAGCAATTGTTTAATTGTTACTTCTTGGTACTACATTAATGAAATATAGAACACTATGTTGCATACTTTATACTTATACATGCAAGAAGCAAATAATACTAGTAAAATAAGCAATATGACCAATATTTCTTTTCAATCTTATTATTATTAAACATAAAACGTGATAAAGTTGTTTTTAAAGCGCTAAGCACAGAAACAATGCCTAGATGTTGATCCATAAGCATCAGCACACTTAACAGGTTGTCACTGACTACTACAGCCCTATAAGATGGTGAAGTTACGTAATTAATCGGATTAACTACCATAGCAATAGGTACAAACAATTTTGAATATACCGCGCTACACTACAAGCAGGTTGCACTCATCACCTGTCTTCAATCAAAAATAGATTGAATACAATACCGCTCTTTTCAAAGAGACTAATCTTACAGGTGCAAGTAGTTAGCATTTCTTTGACATCTACTGTTCAATGCAGAGGTACCGCATGAACGTAATAGTGCAGCGCGATATAATCAAAAAATTTTTGTATCTATTGCTATGGTAGTTAATCCGATTATTACGTAAATTCGCCAGCGTATATCATTCCATAAACCATTAAGCAAAGAACTGCACACCCTAGACAATCCACAATTGCCCTTCGCAGGCAGGATCAGCTCCCCGAGTTTCGTACGGGTTACAACGAGACAATTAGCAGTAAGTTCCTTGTCCAGGGGGATTTCAAGCGTACTAAATTTTTCCACGAGAGCGTACTAAACCACCGCCAGGGTTCGAACCTGCCAACTCTCACACCATAGTCAAATGAATGCCTTATCGATTGCGCTAACTTGACCGCTAAATCATAATCCATCATGCAGCCCCTAATACGGAATTATTTTAACAGTCATTTTGAATTAAGTTTGATTTTGCAGCCTGAGTAAAACACAGTGCAGTGTTTGCAAGGATTTTCATATTCAGGACCACAAAATGCAAACTAAATATGAGTCTAAACTAAAAGACTAACAATAATAGTACAAGATCAAAATCATTTGTGTGCCTCTTCTTAATCATTTTTGCCATTCTTAATACTTTATGATAATTTTAGGCTATTTTAAAATTGATTAATACATGTATTTCATTTGCATGTGTGACTATTCCTTTAACTTACACACATGCAGAAGTTAAAGCAATATTCAGGTTTTCCTTTTGAAACAATTCCTTGCAAAAGTCCATACTAAATAGAATATTTGACAGATACACACACAAATCATGCTGTCTTAAAGGCCCATTCAGTGATTCGCTCATCCGGATGATCATAAAAATCATAAAAATTCAGATTTTGGTACCTTTGTCATTGTCATAGATGTGCTAACATAGTCTGCGAGTGGTAAAGCCATGTATTTAAGACAAAATAAGACATTTTACACAAATCTGTAATTTAGATACTGACAGTATCTAAATTAGCTACATGTATTTGAATGGGGCTTCAACTTCATCAGTACTGCTGTTTTCTTTGTTTTTCCCCAATTTGTCATTTCAAAAATACCAAATGACAATATGAAGGACTTATCCTTCACTTTTAAGCAATTTATAAACAATTTTAATTTTTTACACTTGCGCTGGGATCACTGAATGGGTCTTTAAGGTCTCACTTTTGACACATTTCTACTTCTATATGTGTATATCCATATCGAAATGATGCACTTGTCGGCTGCTACATGTGTCTCTTTTTACATAATAGCTAAGAATAAATACCAGACTCATCTCAAGTGGAGGTCTCTTTAAATCATTCCAAAGTTACATGGTTTAGGAATACAGAGAACATTCCTAAACCATGTGACTTGGGGATGATTTGAGAAGTCCTCCACTTGAGATAAGACTGGTATGTTCCTAGCAGCTATTATGTAAAAAGACACACATGTATTAGCTTACAAGTGCATCCGTTTAATACACATATTGTTGCCCGACTACAATATTTACCTGAGTATGGGTCTGTTCTTCTTGTTCCCATCAGTACTGCTTTAAGCTCTGGATGTTTTTTCTTCAAATCACCTAATGCCTCTTTCATTCTGCCATGTACTGTTAAAGTTTTCAAATTGTACCTAGAATTTTTTTTTTTAATACACAAAATTAATACATTCTGTCATAGACTATGCCACAGCAACTCATATTGAGTGTACTTGCTTAAAATGCAATCTTACAAAGTGTATCGTGTTTTAATTTATTATACTGTATTATTTATTATTCCTTTTCTATTATTGTTGTTGCTATGTAAGATGGAAAAGCATATGTGAATAAACTACTTTGAATTGAATTGAATTGAATTGAATTGAATTGAACAGTCAATTTTTGAGAAATAAAAAATATCTTATTTATCACAATGAACGCATTCATGCAGTTGAATTCAAAATTATATAGATGTTTATCTCTGGCTCCGATTATACCAAATATGGTGGAGTCAGGACTCTACAGGTCTAATCATTTGGAATTAGCAGAATCCATTAGTTGGTCACGACACTATAGTCATTTTAGGTTGTACCTGTTTCTGCATCACCTATTTCCAGCAACCTCGGAGACGACAACCACTGATTTTACTGATAATACATCATTGCACCTACCTTTTCACTGATTGCGATATGAATGTGTCTATCTCTGGGAATGTAGGCGCTTCAACATACAACACCTGTAGGTGGCCTTTGTAATCAGGAAATTTTCTGAAATATACAAGATACTATGCTGAAGATAAGGTCTGTTAAAAAATTCAATATTATCACTGTAATCTGTCTTTTCTCAAGTTGAAAGTAGCGCCATGTTGGATTTTGCCGTGGCAGATTTGAATGAGTTTACACAGTTGCGTCACTATCGTATGGACAAATCGCCCTTTTACGCTTCTGTATACACCCATCGGGATTAGGTTAGTGCACACGATTAGAATCTGCCACTGCAAAATCCAACTGGCGATATGAGACACTTTATATTGAATTTGCAGGTGAAAAATACCATATTGTAGCCAAATTTTCAGATTTTTCCCCCCTCCCCTTAAATTTTCTTGCCACCCCAAAAGAAAATGGCACCACCACTTGAGAGAAACAGCTTACCTTTTCACTACAGCATAATACATATGTAATAATGCAGTACAATCTTTGCCACCGTTGAATCCAACACAAATCTCTTCAAGTGTATACTGGTCTAGTGCCCTCTCTATGGTGTTAATTGCATTGCCTACTGCCGTTGAAAAGTGCCCACCTGAATTAAGGATCCCTCCAATCGCATAGACTTGTTCTGGTGCAACGGATACCGGATCCTTTTGGTAGTGTACTATATATTCTGTGAGAACGGAACAGAGAAGATGTTGATTACACCCACAGGCACTACTGGCCAAGTTATTGGCCTCTAAAAATAATTTTGATTGGTTACAAAGAGACATGTATCATATATTGAGCCAATCAGAGATAAGGTATGAATGTCCAGTAGGGCTGGAAGGGATTCAGCTTAAAAGTGCGGAGAGATCTAAAAGCTCTATTTCAATTGGTTGATTATATGTGACATGATCAAGGGGAATGAGTCACATGAGTTTTACATATGTTTCTACAGAGGACATTTAGAGCTTTCAGAAACCGAAAACCCCATGTTGATACGACTTTTGTTTGTGAAGTTACATCAATTAATCAATCGCTGAAAACAATGTAAAACAAAAGCATTTTAACACTTTCTTTGCCATTATCGCTAAATCAATATAAGTGACATCCGACTCATTTCCCTTGATCGTGTCACATATCATGAAATTAACCCATTAGAAGCTCTGTCAGAAAGCAGCAGTACCCATTATGGGGTTCAAAATTAAACAATAAACAGTCTAGAATTTATGTATGAGTGAAAATTTTGTCAGCCAAGTCAAGATCTTTTTTGTTTGATTTAGACTTTGGTTTAGAAGTTACAGCCACTTTACTGGGGCATGCCAAAAATCCTGGTCTAATTTCTGAATATTGAGCCGTAGACAATTCAAGAGGTATAACTGATCACACCGCAATTTTAGTAATATATAGGGAAAAGTGGATCAACTAAATTTTCTCTACTTTATGTAAGTCACCGTATCTTGGATGTAGGTGCTTAAAATGGGATGGGATAAAAGCCATTGTGTTGAGATATTACTCTGCATTTTCTGAGTTGAGTAAACAAAGAGAGGCCTAACATTTTTAATATTATTATTTTTTACTTTGGATCGTAACATTTTTTTGAGATACACACTGTAGGATATAAGATTGCCATTTATATTGGGCTGTTCCAGTTGAAATTTATACACCCCCCTATGGAAGATATGACCTTAATCTTCCACACTGTGAATTTCAAATGGGGTTACCTGAATGGGTGACTACATTTGACACCTACACCCTGGAAGATTAAGACCATGTCTTCCCAGGGGGTGTGTGGAATTCAACTGGAATAGCCCATTGGCAGCAATTTGATTTGATTTGATTTTGATTTGATTTTATTCGGTATCTCCATATTGCACAATGTTGCACAACAATACAAGGTAAATAGATATAAAATGCATTAAGATAAATAACATATAATACACAAAAAACAAAGCAAGGAGATATCACAGGATAGCCCTTTAAGCCCAAAGGCTTATTTCCGAAGGGGTCCTTTATACATGGAAGGGCAAAAGGCATACATACATATAAAAACATACAAAGAAATATATATACAAGTGAATATTAAAAGTAAAATAAAATCTTTAAACATGATTAAAATCATTAGAAACTAAATTTGGTTAAAAAGATGAGTTTTTACAGACCTTTTGAAGCTTGGTTTATTAGAAATTGATTTGATTGCACTTGGTAAGTTGGCCCAATCCTGAATGGCATTATAATAAAAAGAGCCAGAAGTGATGGTAGTGGATTTTGGAACACAAAAATTTTGAGCACTGTTTCTAGTACTATATTGGTGCACATTTGAAACTCTAGTAAAATTTGAACTAAGATAGTCTGGGCCAACTTCATTGAAAATATCAAAAACATGGTTCAACCTGAGTTGTTTAGCCCTATTTTGTATGTTAAGGAAATTAAGATCTTTAAAATCATCTTCTGTAATATGATACATGCAATTCTTATTTAAAATAAATCTGATAACTTTGTTTTGAGCAATTTGTAAGCTTTTACTCATCTGCTTATGTGTGCCAGCATGCCAAGAAGAAATAGAGTAATCAAAAAAACAAAGTACAAGAGCAGAGCATACAATTTTCTTGATATTTTGATCAAGAAACTTTGCCTGTCTGTAAAGAAATTTGAGTCTTGAATTTACTTTTTTTATGACACTAAGACCCATTTCGTCACCATTCAAGCACTGGTCAATAGTAAGGCCTAAGTATTTGACTGAGGGAGTAGCATGAATTGTTTGCCCTTCACACTCAATGGTATAATTTTGCCAATTCTTCAATTTACGTTTTGTTCCAAATAGAATGAGTTCTGTTTTACCCATGTGGAGAGAAAGTTTATTATCTATGAGCCATTTGTTACTGCTTTCGAGATTTTTGCTAAGCTGCTGCCCAATTTTCAACGGATCTTTATCAGAAACCAAAAGAGCGCTATCGTCTGCATACTGAAGGAGCATACAGTCAACACAGTTGGGCATGTCGTTCACGTAACAAAGGAACAAAATGGGACCCAAGATACTCCCCTGTGGAACTCCACATGTTAAAGCCATAGAGTTGGAGTCTGAGCCATTAACATTAACAATCTGAGATCTGCAATTCAGATATGACTCAAACCATTTAGTGGAGTTCATTCCCAGAACAGTAAGCTTTTGACATAAAATAGAGTGATTAACACTGTCGAATGCTTTCTGGATGTCAAGAAGCACCATTCCAGTAAACAGACCAGCACTGATTTGGTTTCTGATATGATCTTGAAGATAGATAAGACATGTGTCTGTGGAATATTTACCTCTAAAACCTGACTGAAATTTAAATAAGATGTTATTTTCCATGAGATACCTGTTAAATTGTACAAACACTGCCTTCTCCAAAATTTTGGAGGCCACAGACAAAATACTAACAGGTCTGTAGTTGCCTACTTCCAACCTGCTCTTCTTTTTATATAATGGTTTGACCTTGGCAATTTTCATTTCACTTGGAAACACTTCAGTCCTGATAGAGAGATTAATAATAGATGTAATTGGAGTTTTAATGACTTCTGCAGCATCTTTCAGAAAACGAGCCGGCAAGCCATCTAAGCCAGTGCTTTTATCGATGTTAAGATTGGTTAGCAAGCTTACCCTGTAACATGCTTACGAGCTCAGAATGTGCACTTTCTATTAGTTCCTCATCTCCACTTTCTAAAATCAGCTTCAGTTTGTAGTAACTGCAACAAGTAAATTTATACACAATGAGCCGTTATTGGCAGAAAATTTATAACTTTTTTTATTCAAAATTGGTCCATAATTCCAAGACAAAAGCTTGCTTGCGAATGTGGTGATATGATTAGGTACGCTACTCCAGGAGCTTCAAACAGCTGACCCTCTACTCAGGTGTTCTATTAAATCACACAATATTACTATGGAAATCCTGAAATCCACAGAAAAGATCATTTCTCCCATACTCTGCTGGCAAATGGAATGCCCTACCAGCACATGTAGCTTCAAACCAGAATTTGCATCACTTCAAGCAGGAGATTAACAGCTATTTTGCCACCAACCTAACAGTTTTACACCTAAATAAATAACTGCTGTAACAGAATAGAAAGTTAAAGAACCAGGAGCTACATTTTTTATTTCAGGGCAAATCTAGGCATCATACAGTTAAAGTCATATTATAACATTTCCATAAGAAATAGAATTGTATATTTTTTGATATAAAATGTTAGTTTTCACTGTCAGATATGTCCTCTTTTAATTTTGGCCCAAACAGACAAGGCAATACAAAGAAAATCCCTATCTAATACCAACGCATATATCGCCAATGTGAGCTACTCAATCGAAAGCGAGTCGTATCGTTCTTTTAATATGTCACAAGTGCCTGCATGTCATGTACGTACTGTGTTATGCATATCATGTACAGGTTTGATTAATATTTCCATCGTAATAATAAACCGTCTTATTAAGATAGTTTATTCAAAATCTTGGATTTTGACAAAACTACAGCACCTCAAGTCTTGATTATGCAGGGTATGTTGAAAAATATTGAGGGTGTCCTCCTCGGCAAATGTTATAATATGGCTTTAATGCCTAGATTTGCCCTGAAATAAAACTGTAGCTCCTGGTTCTTTAACTTTTATTTTGACTGGCCCCTGATTATTGTTACCTGTTATGCCATTCTGGATAAGAGCCTGTGGTACTGATCTTTATATTGTGACCAGCCCCTAATTATTGTTACCTGTTATGCCATTCTGGATATGAGCCTAGTGGTACTGATCTTTATATTGTGACCAGCCCCTAATTATTGTTACCTGTTATGCCATTCTGGATATGAGCCTAGTGGTACTGTATCTTTATATTGTGACCAGCCCCTAATTATTGTTACCTGTTATGCCATTCTGGATATGAGCCTAGTGGTACTGTATCTTTATATTGTGACCAGCCCCTAATTATTGTTACCTGTTATGCCATTCTGGATATGAGCCTAGTGGTACTGATCTTTATATTGTGACCAGCCCCTAATTATTGTTACCTGTTATGCCATTCTGGATATGAGCCTAGTGGTACTGTATCTTTATATTGTGACCAGCCCCTAATTATTGTTACCTGTTATGCCATTCTGGATATGAGCCTAGTGGTACTGTATCTTTATATTGTGACCAGCCCCTAATTATTGTTACCTGTTATGCCATTCTGGATATGAGCCTAGTGGTACTGTATCTTTATATTGTGACCAGCCCCTAATTATTGTTACCTGTTATGCCATTCTGGATATGAGCCTAGTGGTACTGTATCTTTATATTGTGACCAGCCCCTAATTATTGTTACCTGTTATGCCATTCTGGATATGAGCCTAGTGGTACTGTATCTTTATATTGTGACCAGCCCCTAATTATTGTTACCTGTTATGCCATTCTGGATATGAGCCTAGTGGTACTGTATCTTTATATTGTGACCAGCCCCTAATTATTGTTACCTGTTATGCCATTCTGGATATGAGCCCAGTGGTACTGTATCTTTGTATTTGGCATTGAATTTGTTGAGAATGTCCACAACTTTTAACTCGTGCTCACTCAGATATACTTCTCGCACATGGAATGTGATGCCGGAACTGGCAAATAACTGGTCCTGTCAACAACAAATTTATAATAACATGTGTAATTGTTTCATTTATACAGTGGTGGCATATCCCTGCAACATTTTGGTAAAAATATTATTACATATTATTACATATATATTCAAATGTGTCTCACAAAAAACCCATTTCCAGCACACCATACATACCTTAAGAGAATGAAAGGCTCGTTCTAGCAACGATGGAATACCAGGAAAGACAAACACATTGTTCACAGAGACGAGTGGATAGTCATGCTTTGCGCCTGTCTTCTGGTTGACGCCGTACAACAGACGAGTTGATTGAGGTACCTATGGAGGAAAGAGGAAATGTACAAAGGTAGTTTTAACAATTTTTTAAAAAAACAGCGAATAGACCAAAATCAAAGTTTCATATCTCATTAATTAGAAAGAATTAAGGTCTGTAAGTCAGCCTTCAAATTAAGAATTTGAAAGCCAATCCAAAACGATTTGAAAAATTTGAAAAGGGCACCAAGGCAATTACATGTTTTTGAATGACTTGAAAACAGATAGAAATGTATGGCACCAAGGCAACACTTTAGGACATTGAAGGCAATAGCCTTCGATTAATTTGAGGGCTGCTGTAAGTTGGTGGATTTGAAGAGCTCCAAAACATATTGCTACACACCAATTTTCTCAAAAATCTCAAATAGAGCCGTATGTGACGAGACCAACGTTGTGTACTGTGTGGCGTGGGTCAACCTGCAATACCATGCTTTCCAATGTCATCATCAAAACAAATAATGATAATAATTATAATAAGCTGGAAAAGTTACATCTCTGTTTTAGGTACAAAAGAATGTTGTTTCCGTAACTTGATAGCTGTGTGAGTGGTAAGGTAATCCCTGTAATTCGTCAGTCGCAACACATTGTGGCGTAGAGTGATTTTTCCAAATTTTCCTATAATAGTTATTCCTTTTAACATTCAAAGATACAGTTTAATAGATTGAACTAAGGCCCGGCAAAAAAAGAGATCTCGCTTTTCACGCCGCGAATCTCGCTATTAACCAATTATCTCGCTTTTTAAGAAAGTTCCCGAGCAGTATACTTACTATAAAAATGTTGCTTTATGCCATAAAAGTTCACCGAATTCCACTAAATGAACTTCTCCATCGGAATGCAAGTGCAAAAGCCAATGCTTTACTTAATAAAAAATGACATTTCATTGCAAATGAGTTCAAGTTTAGGCCAAATATCATTATATTTATTGAATTACTGGAATATTTTGACTATAAAACATAATTCAAGGTCAAATTTTTGTCACTTTTTCTTCGACTCACGCCGGCATCGGCAGTTCTGTTTACATGTACAATCTAAACTGACCTAATCTGAACAATAGAGGGCAGGCAACATTTTTTATTTATTTATTTATTTTTTTTTTTTTTCGTATTTTCTGGCGTTTTTAAAGCTTCTTGTGCCATTTTTCGGGGGAAAATCTCGCTTTTCTCGCTTTTTAAAATTTTGGATCTCGTTTTTTACTTCCAAAAATTGCGTTTTTTGCCGGGGCCTAGATTGAACCTTAAAACTTCAATTTCAAGTGGAATAGTGCCATTGTGAGATAACGATGGAGGAGTATCGACTCAGTTATTGTTAACATACATGTATCTTTCAAGCATGTTTTTCTCGTATTTTGTCTTTCACGTATGCCACTATGTGTTGCGACCGATGAATTCATTGTTGCTAACAAGAGAATGAGATAACCTTATTAGAGTGTTACATATCACTTCATACCTTAGCCATCTTGAGATGCGGCGAGTCAGGACTTAAATCATTACCAAAGTATTTCTTGCATGCAGCTTCTATTTCTGGATGAAGGTAAAGCTCTTCCTTAAACGCCATCGCCACTCCTACAGAAAATGAAACAAAAAACCCAGTTACACAAAATCTGTCAGACTATAGTCATACCATCTTTCCCCAATGATGCTAATTAGCATCGTTGGTGCCCAAGTTACTATGGTGTGACTATAGTTAGTACAAACAACAAACCGTGTGACCGGTACAATGCGTCATCCGATCATGCATTTCAGCATGAAATCAAGCTCTTAATAACCATTATCCGGCTGTAGTACACTGCTGTGTGACCGTACATTGTTTCGTCAACTATAGTCAGACCATGGTAAAGAAAACGATGGTCGGATGACGCAATTATGTACATCTGACCAGGGTCTAAGTTTGCCAGGCACATAGCAAAATAATCCGGAGGTACCTTGAGTTGCCTCCATGAGCGACACACAAACATGGCGGTGTTTGTACTGTTTGATTCTACCCAGGGCATTAGCCAGGAGGATTTGAAAGTAGGGCATCCAACCCTTTGAATGTCGTACTTGCTAAAACGCATCATTTATATACATTTAGAGGCTCCTAACAGTGGTTTGTAATTCTTAGGACTGGCGGGATATTACAGAAAGTTCATACCAGACTTCTCAGCCATAGCATGCCCATTGACAGATTGCACCAAGAAAGGAGAACCTAACAAAATCAGATGGGGAAATCCTCAAGAAGAAGCTTTCACAGCACTGAAGTGTAAGCGGGCAAGCTCACCAATACTGCATTTGCTGCACTTACAGAAGACATTCATTCTTTGTAGTGATACGTCAGATAAGGGCATAGGGGCAGTATTGCTTCAGGAGCACGCTGGTTAGATATTTCCAGTAGCCTACATCAGCAAGAAGTTGACTAAGTGTCAAAGAGCGTATTCTGTGATGGAAAAAGAATGTTTAGCCATTATTTGGGCTATTCCACGCTTCCAAGCATTTTTATATGGCCGCGAATTTGTGATCGAAACCAATCAATCACCAACCACTATCCTGCTTGATAAAGTCCAAAGTTGCGGACGAAAGGATTATGCAGTGGGCTCTTGCACTCCAACCTTATAGGTACATGCTTTTTTTTTTGACGGCCTCACGGACGGCTTAAGCATTTTGTAGGCCATCCATTTTCGTGACAGGCCGTCCAAATGACGGCCGTACAGGTCTACCTAAAGCTTTGATTCTACCTCATCACAAAGTGTAAGACAGCCTTTGGATATATACTTTCCATCTGAATTCTTCAACTGTTACCAACCTATTCATGAATTCCATTACCTTCTAATGTGAGGTCATCATGTGTCGGTCCAATTCCTCCTGATGTGATCACGTGTGTGAATCTGGAAGAAAATGTAGCTATTTCGTGAGAAATAACTTGTAAATCATCACCAACTACTGATATCTGAAAGATAAAAAACACCACTTCACCTTAGTAAACAGGAATTTTCTCTTTCGACTTAAGATCTAACTAAGAATATCAATATAACACCTTAAAGCCATAATATAACATTTGCTGAGGAGAACGCCCTCAAAATAATTTTAAATTCAGGTTTTTACACGATTGTAATGTACTTTGGTAAACAAAGATTCTCTGCAAAAATCAAGACTTTAGGTGCTGTAGTTTTCTCAAAATCCGAGATTTTGAATAAACCGCCGGAACCGTCGTTTTATTATTACGATAGAAATATTAGTCGAACGCGTATGCGATGTCAACACAGTACTACGTACGGGACACATACACACGCCAGAGGATCGTACCATATTACAAATGCATTGGCGCTTGTAGTAAAATCCCAATTTTCTTTGCTTTACCTCACTTGTTCGGCTCAAAATTAAAAGGGGACATATCTGACAGTAAATGCTAACATTTTATTGAAAATGAATACTAATCTATTTTTAAAGAAATGTTATAAT
Organism: Amphiura filiformis; assembly: GCF_039555335.1. Classification (NCBI taxonomy): domain Eukaryota; kingdom Metazoa; phylum Echinodermata; class Ophiuroidea; order Amphilepidida; family Amphiuridae; genus Amphiura; species Amphiura filiformis. Next base: position 2,482,149 of record NC_092633.1, read on the forward strand.
ATGGCTTTAAGTAAATCTTGTTATACATTATTGGAAGATTATACATTGTACATGCAGTGATGCAGGTCATGTGTCATACAAGAAATGATCCATTGCAGGGCTCAAAATAAATGGGGCTAAGGGCGACATTCCTCCAATCCCGAAATAGCCCTCAAAATTAAATTATGGCACAATTTTATAGCCCTGAAACTAAGGAAATCATTTTAATTTAAAAATTTAAATCAGAATGATTTTTTACCACCTAAAATAAAAAAATTTTGAGGCCTAATCCATTGCACTGCTTCATATTATTTATAAGACTACAATCACCATACTCATTTGTGACTGACCTTTTCAACTTTGACCCCAAGTGTATAAAGTTCTTTGCAGAGAAAGTGAGAATTGGTATCGGCGGTGTGTCCTTTCAAGATTTCATCTCCAATAACTGAAAAGAAAACAAAAAATAATAAGATTTCATTCTACACATTGTTAATTTGGAATAATTTACCACCATGCAGAATAAACATGGAAAAACAGTGGTATGATCGACTGGAATGTAGAATGAATTGGTATAAGCCAGAACTCATTAAAAAGGGAACGCTTCATTGTAAACCAATGACTACCCTTTAACTCACTGTTCACTTGTTTAATAATAGTATCCTAGCTTAATCAGACAGGTCTGAGGTCTTCATTCTCTGCCGTCGTCTGCTCTTCTCTTCACAGCTCTAAATTTGATCACCTGTCCCAAAGTTCATCATGTGTTTCCATTTTAAATAAAGTTAACTCCCCTCCATTTTCTGGGCTACTAAACAAAGTATTCCATCTGAAATGCATACACCCCCTATGGAAGATGTGACAATGATCTCCCACACAGGGGGTATAGATTTCAAATGGAGTCACCCATTCAGGTAACCCCATTTGAAATTCACACTCCCTGTGTGGAAGAACAAGGTCATGTCTTCCATAGGGGGTGTATGGATTTCAACAGGAATAGCCCATTCTATCGCTAGAATATCAAACAAACTCATCTTCCAGGACACAGTCCCAGGAACAGTCTTTTGGAATTTGCAGGAGAGCATTAAATAGCTCTTCTGGAGCCTTCAAGGAGAGCTGTTTAGAACATTTACAATAGAATGTAAGGACAGAATGGTCAACTAAGGAGAGCTATAAATCACTCTCCTATTTCAGATTTAAGGAGAGCAGTAGAGAGCGATTGCTCTCGCACTCCTCAAAAGGCAGTCCCTGCAGTCCGGGAACCCCAATGTTTCTATATCCCAAGAATGACCTGTGAATGTGTTGGAGACAAAAACTCATACTCAATAACTTGAGGTCGACTTTTGAGCTATAATTGTTTTAGAGGCAAATGAATCAAGCCCTTAAAACAGCTCATTATGGTGCATGGCACATTGTGTATGTGCCCAAATAAGATGTTACTTTACCATAATTGGTTCAGTGTACAAGAGCTTACACGTAAAGTGAGTGGCTTACAAAGTTGTTAGCAGGCTTTCATTATATGGCTCTTTGCCAGCACATAGGCAAGTTTATCACCATTTCTGTCTAATCTGTTTCCTGCAAGTTACATTTACAGTGTACAAAGCTTCAGGTCCATTTATATCAGGCACTTGCATTTGCTAGTTAGTATAGAATTTTTCCTGAAGTTGATGTATGTGACGTATTAATCTGATCTTCTCAGACCAGTGTCTGCAATTATGGAAATTAAGCATTTTATCGTTGCACAATGTCATAATCAGTGTATTTTGCAATGCTGGAAAACTTTTATATGGTGTGTGTCTAGTAATACTTTGGTTTTGAAGTTGTGAACTTGTGATATTTGAAAATAATCCTTTTCTGATATTTTACATTGTTTTTTTGATCCATATGCCTATATTACAATACTTGTAAGTATCTAATATCGGCTTGATTTGTCGAACAGACTGTGTCACATAGGTAAATTTCTGGAAAGTGTTTTAGAAGAATCCAAATTCCACAATGCACAAGATCTTAAAAACAAGTCATGTAGAAAGTCTTTAAATGCAGTGGCATAATTAGAGAGAACATCCACACAGTGCTGGATTTGACTCCTGGGTGATGAAATTCAACATAAACTTTGACTTGACATAGAGGCAATCAAAGGGTGCATTGAACACCTATATGGTGGTTACATATATACCACAGACCCATACATGACTTTTGACCAAGTCACCACCACAGCAGTTGCATCAAAATAGTCCCAAACAGAAATGTTTGGTAGACTCATAACCGGTGCGATCTTACCTTTCCGATGTTGATTAAGATACTTCTTGCATCGATCCCGAGATGCGGAAAAACCAATAGTCATTTTGTCCCACATAAATGAATACATAACAAAAAAACCCCGATCCCCCGGTGGACTCACCCAAAAGGTGACGTCACACCATATGATCGTCCCTTATCCGACTTGGGATCCCCTACTCGGACCAAACTTGTAGGGGGTGGCCGGGGTCCGGGATAATCAACATCGGAAAGGTAAGATCGCACCGGTTATGAGTCTACCAAACATTTCTGTTTGGGACTAGACTCAGTACACCGGTCGATCTTACCGTTTCCGATGTTGATTAAGATACTTCTTGCATCAACATCTGAAAGATCGATCTAGCAAGTAACCGACGGATGGAGGTACAAGATTGGTCAGCATCTGATCAGGGATTGGGAGCGGGTAACAATGGTTTTCGCGAGGTCAGAAATATTTTCCCCCAACGGTCGGGAAAACAAAACAGATCACGCGATCACAGACATTAGGGTGCATCTATAGCCCCCATAGTTTGCATTATTTTTGTCCATAGCCTTAACATGTTCCACTTGTCCTAAAACTAATCCCTACAAAATTTTATTTAATTCGGAGTTTGTCTTATGGGGCCACCACAGACTTGAAGTCCGAAAATGGGCTTGTCCATTGAAACGTGTAGTAAAGTGAACTTTGCACTCTAAAAACACCCTATATAATGCATGTAATGTATAAATGGAAAGAAGAGGGCCATATGAAACATTACTTTAACACTCTGCTGTGGGATTTGTTTCTTGGATATTCAGATGAGGGTCAAAGGTCAACAGAGTTCAATGTCAGCAAAGGTCAAATGTCAGCCAAATAAGGTCAAAGGTCAACAAACATATAAATGACATTCAGAGCAGAGAGATGGTTATCTTGAGTTTGTCGAGCTGTGCATCCTCTTAGGAAGCGATGATTATATTTAAGTATAAGTATATTTATTAAAACCAACATATTGTGACCCGAAGGTCAAATTACATGTCAATGTACAGAGTAAAAGCAAAGCATTCATTAAAATTGATATAAATATGAAAAAAGTATATAAAATAACATAAAATGGCAGACACAAGTAAATACTATAAATTCACACTATTATTGCACAATAAATGATGATGCAGCAATGTCAAATAAATCCAAGCAACCTGGAGATCTCCACAAAGCCCGTGGATGGCAAAGCTATTTTACTCAGTAAAGATCTGTTTGCTAGAAGCCCAGATTTCACAGCTGCCACAAGGTACCATAACAGCCACCCATCAAGTGCCGAAAGTGAGAGAATTTGTTATCTTCGCCACTCTGATCTAAAGTTTATGGTGGTTGACCTGCACTTCAGCTGCTGATGCCCTATATGGCATGACCTCAATCTGTTTCACAAGTTGCTCATGTATGACTATGAGGCTGTGAATCCAGTCATTTCTTCAAGTGCAATTAAAGCTTTGAAGCGTCACTTATGGTACTTGACAGGAGAGATGATGCCCCTTGCACTGTTTAGTGATAGAGTGCCCACAGATGAGCGATGTGCACTCGCTGATAAACTCCTTGCAGTTAAACCTGCAATAGACATCTTAGCACCTAAGATTAGAAGCGGATTGGATTAGCCTTTGGAAAGCCTGAGTGTCCAACCAACATCATCGCTGCAACATCTCTTGGAGACTTGGTCAACGAGGACTCTTGGTTCACTATCCACATCCTGCAAATAAACACTTTCTCACTGAAGATGTTAATACATGGCAAATTCTCCAGCATATCAAGAATCCTTTGCCAACATTGGAGCCATCAATGTTATCAACGACTGTGCAGAACGCGGTTTAAAGCTTAGCGCGGACTTCTTGGATGCAGCAAGAACGGAAAAGCACTCCCAAAATACACTACAAGTTGTTGAACTAAGCCGCAAGAACAAACCAAATCTCCGAAAGCGCAAATCTAACACTGATGATTAAAACCAGACTCCTCAAGAAGCACTGAACTTCTTAATGAATGTAATTTAGTGAGTGCTGAAAATAGCATTTTAGGATTTTAAAAGCGTACTTTTAAGCTTGTATTTCATTCTGATATTAATTATGCATGTTTATAATTTGATATTGCTTTGATGTTTTTTTTATTGTACAGCGCTTAGGGGCCTCTGGGCATCAAGCGCTTTATCAAATGCTGCTTTATTATTATTATTATTATTATTATTATTGTAAAACTCTTTTACATAAGGCAGCTATTACTTGATACAGCAATCAAGACTGCAAACATAGCTGCCATTTACAAACAAAATATGCAAATGTTTTGGAAATGGTCTAAAATCTTTAAATTGATGCACTTAGCAGTATTGAGAATATGGCAGCTATAATTAGCCACACAAAGTATATGAAGCAAAATAGCTGCCTTATGAAATTGTGATATAGCTTATCATAAATGTTCTGATGGCGGTGGCCCCATAGGACGAGGTCCGATTTCAATGAAATTTTGTGTGAGGTATTTATTTTAATAGTGGAACACATTTATACTATGGACAAAAATCAGGGTTAACATTTTAAAAATAGGGGGGCTATAGATGCACCCTAACAGACATAAACCTCCTTACTTAATAAGTTCGGTGGTTAAGAATAGCGACACTGGTTCTTACCATGCTGAGTATTCTGTATAGTCTGAAAACCTGGTACCCGTACACCACCGTATTATGATCGCCCGAACAATGTCCCGGTAAACCTCCCGCCCGTCTCTGATTACTAACGTAAGCGGAAGTATCGTAGAGAAGGGCGAAGGTGGCTTCCGGGACACCGCCTGCTAGATCTCCTCAAGGGACAACCGAACGGTATACCCAAGATGATGAGATAGCTCAGTGTCGAGTGGGTCGTGGGACCTTGAAACCTTCACGATCCCCCGGACTCCACCAACACCTGGACCAGCCATTGCGACAGTGGCTGGACCGAAAGGCTCTGTAAGAGTGATGAATGCGGTCGTGAGTCCCTCGCAAGGCTTGTGTTCAGAAGAAATAGTGCTGCAGCGCCTTATCGGACACCCCAGCCTATCTTTGGCTTCAGCCGAACCTTGCCCAACCCTGGGGATTGGAGAGGGACGAATGTCGGTATGCACCGCGCCTGCTCAGTAGCCACGAGAACAGAGCGCCCGAAACAGTGTCGCTACAGTGTTTGTGAACACGGAAGCTAACCTCGAGACCGTGTGCAACTCAGCACCGCCGTCCCGAAGCCAACGCCAAACCGGAAAGCCATCTTGAGAGTTACGTATTTAAGCGTCGCTTCTGACGGAAGGTCAAAAGGGTGACCCTTAAAGTAATCTAAGACTGTGTTGGGATCCCTTAGGAGGATCACTTTCCTTTTGGTGGACACTGCGTTGAACATACCGTCGAGGTGTAGACTAATAAGGTAACCATCGGCTATGATAGTCGACCCGTCTCGAAACCTCGGTGAATGGAGAGGACAGCTGACTTTAAGCTGGCCCCAGTGGCCCACTGAAGTCTTGCTTGGAACTTTTCTGTCAGAAACTCCGGAACTAGCAGCACAGAGGCTCTAGCGGGAGAGCTATTTGTCTCATTGCACCAAGCGTAGTATGGAACCAGACTCTGGCTATACGTACGGAGGGTAGACTTCCGTCTAGCCCCGGCGATGAGAAAACAGCTTCTGATGAAAAGTATCCCTCGCTCGCTGCTTCCTGGTAAGGGCCATGCAGCTAACTGCAGGTGCTCTAGTGATAGACTGGTACCTCCGCTCCGGCATCCGGAGTAGATCTGGTACCTAGCAGAATGACAATGCAGTCTTCCCACCCGATCTTGGCCACCACCCTCATGAGTAGTGAGATCGGAGGGACTGCATAAGCTGTCATCCCTCCCCAGTCTATGGACAGAGCGTCCACGGTGAATGCCTGGGGGTCCGCGACCCTTCAGCAGTACACCGGCAGTGGATGATTGCGATGAGATGCGAACAGATCTATCGAGGGTGGTACATCCCTTGAAGATCGTCTGAGCGACCTCGCGGAGCAAGGGACCATTCTGCTGGTCCCGACGCCCTTCCTCGTGACAGATTGTGCGTGAGGATGCTGGTGACGCCCGCGATGTGTATCGCTCTCATCGTAATCTGCCTGAACTTGCACCACCCTATCAGGTGTCGTGCATGCAGGCTCAATCGTGGTGGCCCGGAGTCCCCTTGTCTGTTGGGGGTAGGCTACCACGGTTGTGTTGTCCGTCAGGACAACGGTATGTGATTCCACGATCACCTCCTCGTAAGCGGGGGAGGTTGATGTGCAACTCTGTCTCTATGGCCCCCATAGGCCCGAGACGGAGTCTCCGTGGATGTGGACCCCCAGCCCCGCTTTTGGCGCTATGGTCGCGTCACTCACGTGACATACCAGGGGTGCAGGAAACCTGACACCCTGGGTCAAATTGGGCTGATGGGTCCACCACCAGAGTTCCTCTCGCGTGATCTCCGACAACGGAACCGCGAGGGATATTGGGTGACGACTGGGCCTGCAAGCAGGCTAGAAGGTGTAGTTGGGTAAGCCTAACGTAGAAACGGCAGTACGGTACGAGGTCTACCATACTGGCCATTAGGCCTACCACCTTCATCCACGCCACAGCGGGTATTGCCCGAGACTCGGCCAAGAGTTGGGCACACCGCACCATGTTAAATCACCCGCCGGGTGAGGGCACGCGAACCCTCCGTGAGGGTGATCTGAGCCCCTACAAATTGTGGTGTTCTGCGTCGGGACCACGCTGGACTTTTTGAGCTGATCAAAAAATCCAGGGTCCCGCAACCCCATGAGACCCGTAGTCTCCAGTGGAGTGCGTCCGTATATGAGCCAAACGTCCAGGTAGCAACTGATGTTGACACCCCTGTGCTTCAGGTACGCTGCCACCGCTCTGACCAAGAGTGTAAACACCCTGGGAGAGATGGACAGGCGGATGGCCGGTATCAAAACTGGTAATTTTGATCCTGTACCTAGAAGCGCAGATGCCCCCGATCTTGAGAGGCGATTGGCATATGCAGATAGGCGCCCGAGAGCTCTAGCGATGCTGTTCCCATACCCCTGATGGGGCAGGCTAGCACCGAGGCGAGAGTCCCCACCCTGAACCTCTTGGGTCTGAAGAACGGGGGGTAGACCGGGACAATCGCCCGCTTCGTGAGAAGCTGTGTGATCCCTGTCAGTAGTGCCCGACGCTGGGGGCCGTCTGACGGCACTACTGTGGACCTCTGAAATGTGCAGGCGAATGTGGGGAGACTGGGTTGCCAGTCTGTAACCCCACTCACTCACCACTGACCATACCCAGGCGCCCAAAGAGATGGTTTCCCACCTCTGGGCGAAAGCCATAAGCGGTCGCCCACTGGGAGATCCCCTGTGGAAAAACCGCCGAGCCCCCCAGGAATGCTCCGCCTAGCTTCCCTTGGAAGAGCGCTTGCTCTTCTTCGGGGCTTGCCAGCTGTTCCTGTGCTACCCTTGCGCCTCCCAGAAATGGGTGCTGCAGAGGTAGTGGGCTCGGGTACTGTTGGTGGTGCACGGCCTGCTGAAGTCGGAGCTCCTACCCATGGTAAGGGCAGTTTCCGACTTCTTCAGAGTGCTCCGTTGGTAGCTTCTTTGCACGGTCCTCCACCGAGCGCAGAAGCATCCAAAGAGAAAAGGACCCTGCCTTTCCATCGCGTTGAGCGATTGGAGTGGCAGGCCCCCACCCCGGCGCTGAGTGGACACCCTATGGGCTAGGCCCATGGAGCTCTCGTTGAGGCTAGCTGTTAGCACCGCTAATAGGCTCACCTCGCGGAAGAGCTCAGATGTTGTCTGAGCGTGATACGCTTGCCGACATCTGGGTCCCTCTCGGATCCCCTCAGGTAGGTCCCGTGGTCCTCCGCGTTACATTAAAGAGGAAGCGTGCAAGCACGCGGCGCCATAGCTCTACTGAGCTCGACAGCCCACGATATCTACCCGTGAGGTTTGCCGGGAATGAGAGTGCAGGCGCCCCTGTGAGGAAGCAGCAGCTGAGCATCCTACTGAAAGGATCCCTGGTCCTCCTCCATGGACTCCCCCTTAGGCGGTGTCCGGAGGAAGATCAGTGCTGTTGCTCCCCTCGCAGGGCAGCGGGGGAAGGAGATTGTAGTGATGTCACTACCGGACTCAGCTTCCGACTCCTTTCCCTCGCCCACAGTATCCGTATCATGCTCCGATGATGACGGTAACTGGGGACGGGCATCTGAAAACGGGTAAGAAGGCATAACCACTGTGTGGCTCGCCGACTACCTGCCAGCAGAAGAGGGAGTACTCCCGCAAGACCCTGAGGTATCCGCCATGGCACCACTGGGTCCGCATGCCCTCGCAGCCGTCGTCCTAGCGCTAGCAGCACGGGGCCTACCCTGATCAAGATCTGGGTTAGCCCCATGCCGGCTGGCCTGGTCAACAGCTGATGGTACTGCGTGGCCATCGCTAGGCGACACTTGCCACGGTGCTAGACCGTGGAAGAAAACACCTCTGCGGCGGGTACCACGGGCATACCCAGCCGGCAGCTGACCCTGAAGGATCCGCCACCAGGGTAACCCCATGGTACTGCAGTACCAGCACCCCCCCTTGTTGCCACACAGACTGTGGCGACTAAGGCGGGTGCTGCGGTACCGGTGCGGTATCAGCGTGGGTACCCGTGAGGGCTCCCGGCTGAGTACCACTGTACCCATGCCTCACTGCGTTCCCCGCAAGGGGATCAAGTCGTCGCGTATGGGTACCCCGCTTATACCGGCTGTCCCTTGGCTAAAGGGAGCTTGCCTAGTATCACGGGTAGCTGAGCGTGCATACCCCGATCAATCACCTCGCCACCTGAATAGGCAGCGCCAATCAATGGAGCCATGCTCTGTTGATTTGACAGTGATCGATCAAGAGAGGGTAATTGACCCATTGACGATAATGGATCACCCACGCTCCGCTGGCTCTCGAGGACATAAGTGGGTTGTTGATCAGCTAGGCTGTTCAAGCTACCTACTCTACCCTCAAGAGCTTCGCTTAAGGTCGCTGTGTGTGGCGGACCACTCACGGCAGCTATGGGCGGGTGCATAGCGGCTACCACTGAAGTCAAGCCGTAGCTCGCCTTTGTAGCTGCCACCGAATGCACCTGGGTCGCTGTCCCGTGAGAGACTGAGCCCAACCCCTGAATAATCGCCAGCCAGTCCCTGTGGACAGCCAGCAGCTATTCTAGGGCCCAGGGTATCACTCGGCGGTCCCGCCATGGAACGCTGCCGTGTGACAACCCCAGTTGGTTCTGCTAAGACTACACCCACAGCGTTAGCCGCGGTATCGTCTCTGCTGAACCCATGCATGCTAGGGTTCAACCCAGGCAAGCCCGGGGGACCCTTGCATGCTGCCCGTCGCTGGCTACTACTGTGGCTGTTTGAGCCCGTAGATATGCCTGCAACAGACGGGTGTCCTCCTGCTAAAAACCCGTGAGGATTTTCGCTAGAGGACTGGTATCCTCCTGCTACAAAACCCGCTAGGGTTTTCGCTGGTGGTTACCGCTCTGCTGCCTGCTACTTTGCTCCGACCTATAGTCAGTGCTTTCGCTGGCTGCTGAGCCTTTGGGACGCGCTTAGCAGTCCCGAAGGAACCGCCTGCTTGTCCGGGGACCGGAGCCCCTTAAGCAGACCTGCCATGACCCATAGGGGCTGTCACAGCAGAATCTACCAGATCGACTGGTATCCTCCTGCTACAAACCCGCTAGGGTTTTGCTGGTGGTTACCGCTCTGCTGCCTGCTACTTTGCTCCGGACGTATAGTCAGTGCTTTCGCTGGCTGCTGAGCCTTTGGACGCGCTTAGCAGTCCTCGAAGGAACCGCCTGCTTGTCCGGGGACCGGAGCCCCTTAAGCAGACCTGCCATGACCCATAGGGGCTGTCACAGCAGAATCCACCGTATCGACCTTACCAGTGCCCTTGGTAGATTTCTTCCTCGTCTTATGGCGATGACGGAGTCTATCCAAATCGTCAAGCTGGAACTCGGAGAGTCCTAAGCAAAAGAAAGACATCTAGAAGATCGTGAGCACTCCCCGTGGGTGAAACAGAGCGGGTGTGGGTCCCATTCCGCCACCAGGGAAGGGCAAGCCCGACAGGGCCGAGGCGAGGAGGAGAAAAAGGGGGCACTACCCCCCAACACGCGACTCAAGCCCAGAAAGCAAACCTGAGCACGGAGGCTGGTCGCTAACGTTAGTGGTAAAGTAAGGACAGGCTAACTTTATTACTAAAATGTCAGACGGGTCCCTACCAAGCCCCACCGTATGAATATCTGATTAACTCGTCTTATCGGACGGTAATGAAGACATAACGATAGAGTAATCACCCTAACATAGCAACAATAATTATCCTATGGTGTGACGTCACCTTTTGGGTGAGTCCACCGGGGGATCGTTTTTTTAATTTTATTTATTCATTTATGTGGGACAAAATGACTATTGGTTTTTCCGTATCTAGGGATCGATGCAAGAAGTATCTTAATCAACATCGGAAACGGTAAGATCGACCGGTGTACTGAGTCATAAAAATCTATTGCACATTTTGAGCAGTTTTTGGAAAATGACCTTCAATGACTTGTGACCTTTGATCTACAACAGCTTACATAATATCTCACTACTCATGACCACTTGAAATAAGCCAGAAAAAATATACCCTGTCCAACAAAAAATTACAACCAAAATTACAGATAAATGAAATTTGAGTATCTTCAGATAAATGAAATTTGAAAAAATATACCATGTCCAACAAAAAATTACAACCAAAATTACAGATAAATGAAATTTGAGTATCTTCAGTCATCGAAATTTTTGTTCGTTTGACGCCAGAAAAAAGTCCATTTTCAAAGGGCAATATTTTCCGAACGGAACCACAGATTTTCATTCTGTTTTTGGCAGGGCCAAGCAGCCATCTTGAATGTCTCAAACACATGAATTATGCATATGTCTGACCCTGTAAGGTCATATATTCATTCATAAAACCACGTCGGGTCAATTCCGACGACTCTGATCGGCCGAATGAGACCACGTGTATGTGACGTGATGGGTTCATGAATATTTAATGAGCAGCGCAATGCTGCCTCACACGGTAAAGGGGATCACCAAAATTCCAATGCTATGCACTTTGCATGCTTAGTGGTGCCTAGCGTGCTAAATGGCTCCTTTATTTCTAACTTTGTACAGCGTGAATGGGGGTGGACCTAGTCTTTTCTTCCTGTCACCGTGCATCACAAATTACTACACCAATTGCAAAAGTTATATAAATACCAGACAATATTTAAGGAGGCTGTGTACTCTCAGACATGCAAGTGCAATAACTTTGTAATTATTCGCGCAAAACATATAAAAGTATAAATTTTTATGAAGGCAAGACATCAATAAATCTTAATATAAATACAGATTTGGGGTAAAAACAACAATTATGAAGAAAATCACAAAAAATTAAGTATTTGGCAATATTTGTTAGATACATCATAACAAAAATACACTCTTTCCAAAATATTTTATTTTGTTTTTAGCTCAATCTTGAGGCTCCATCCAAAAACGTTTTTTTTATTTCTTTGATATTGGCCTTATTTTTTGAGATATTGACCATATAAGGCATCAAATTGAACTTTTAAAATTCACAAACGCCTATTTGCACAAAATGATGCCTAAAATCGGAAATAGACCAAAATATAAAAAAAATGAGAAAACCGTTTCTTGAGTCGATCATGCTTTTTACGATGATCATATTTGCTTACCTATTATAGATGCTGTATTTATTGAGTTATCGTGTACCTAAATCGTCATTTTACCGAGAAAATGAACATTGAAATAATGGCCGTTGAAGTTTAAAGTGGTCACATTTTGCACTTTCATCGAATCTCGCAGGAGAATGCGGCATATTTTATTTTTCTACCTTACATTACATAAACATCGGGTAAATCCACGGCCCCTTAAAAAGTTTGAGCGAATTCCATTCAGAACTTGATATTTAAATAGGTGGAAAGAACTTGAAAAAACCCACATTTTATCAGCTAAAACGGAGCCATTTGCCCACTAGGTTTTTGTGCTTCCGTGGTGTTTCCAAAAGATGCGCCGCGCATGCAGATATGCGTTGCGTATGCGTAGCCTATTTGTGCGTTAACAAATTGCGCGATACGCAAAGCGATGCGTTGTTGCGCGCGTGTACCCTGCTGGTACAACAAAGATTTTCTTTCCTTTTCAATTTCAAACACGAGTGGAATAGTGAAATAAAATCCTTAAAATATTGCAGTTGGAGTTTACAACTGGATTTTCATTCCTTGTATTTATAAAAAACATAACAAAGTACAAACATATCAAAAAAACTCAATTTTGCGAAATAAACAATGTCTAGAGTACACAGCTGCCTTAAATGGTTCATACATTTTATCCTTTAATGTGTCCCGTTTGCCTACGGTGGATCAAACGCTGAAAATAAATACATTTAGGGCCACCGTTTTCACTCAATCTGTTCACCCCTGTGAACTTCAACATCAATTTAAAAACCTGTCCTATGGTCGAGAGTTTTGCAAAAGCCTTCTAGCGCGACCGGAAGCGGGAAAGATGTAGTAAACATCAATTTAATAGTGCGTAGTTCTATCGTCCGTAACCGATGAAAGTTCGCGAAGAACTTCGAACGTATTACGTGGTGGTTACAACATCGCAAATTCAATTAGCTCAACGATCATGAACGATGATTTTTTCCAGGCCGGAGAGTGCGTCAAAAGGACAATCATTTGTCGGTCAAAATCAAGAAATGGTGTGTCACATTTCTCCCCACAGGTACAGTCATTGTAATTGAGAGGTCCGTCATACTCAAGGCTCATGAGTGCATCATGGTATATGAAAATCTGACGCATGACAAATACTAAAAGCTACTAGAACGTCTTGGGACGCTATTATATTATAACGTAGGTAAATTTACAGCCAAACAAAATTGTTTTGCTTGCCCAAGATCGCAATAGTTGGAGAAAGTTTGTAGTCGCCTCAACTCGCCTGCTCCGCAGCAGACTGATGATGGTACCGTACCCTTTAGCAAATTGAAAATACCCTGGGTGGGTACTGGGGCATGGGCGCTTATTGGAATGAAAACGGTACATCCACACGTAGCGTTGCGCTATGAAGCATGTCTAGTATCGCACACACACACACCAATTAGTTATAGGTACATTTCAAGCAAAACACGAAAGCGAAATACCCGCAATTTTTTTGCTCATGCATGTATCAAGTTGGCGGCAGAGTCCTGTTCCTCTTGTTATAATTCTGTGGGCAGGTCAAAAAAAGGGGGTGGGGAAGCATTTTTTGGCAGGTCGAAAGCAAAAGGCAGAAAGGCTAATATACCTGAAGGGCCAGCACCAGCAGAGAGCATGCCCCCGGGGGTATGCCACAGATATATTATTTTTAATACCAAAATGTAGTAAAAAATTATGAAGCATAACACCGTGTAAGGCCTATGTAGGCTATGTAATGAAATTATTAGTTTCCCATCACCCGCCCGTATCACCTTTTCAATTTGACCAAAAAATTTCTGCTATTACCTTTGACCAAAACTTTCATTATTTTCATAAAGAAGTCAATTATCTGAAAATTGAGATGGAAATAATCAAAATTGAAACTCTCAAAATGTCTGACATCCCCTGCTGATCATAATCAGCAGTTTTTCTTAGTTGTAGGGGTAGAGGATGTGGGAAATAATGGAAATTTAAAGATTACCTCATCATGTTCCTAGTGATTACAAAAATTGCAAATTTCTTTTCATTTTTTAAAATAAAAACAAATTAGTCCCAAACAAAAATGTTTGGTAGACTCATAACCGGTGCGATCTTACCTTTCCGATGTTGATTAAGATACTTCTTGCATCGATCCCGAGATGCGGAAAAACCAATAGTCATTTTGTCCCACATAAATGAATAAATAACAAAAAACCCCCGATCCCCCGGTGGACTCACCCAAAAGGTGACGTCACACCATATGATCGGCCCTTATCCGACTTGGGATCCCCTACCGGACCAAACTTGTAGGGGTGGCGGGGTCGGGATAATCAACATCGGAAAGGTAAGATCGCGACCGGTTATGAGTCTACCAAACATTTTTGTTTGGGACTAGACTCAGTAAACCAGTCGATCTTTCCTTTTCTGATGTTGATTAAGATACTTCTTGCATCAGCATCTGAAAGATCGATCTAGCAAGTAACCGATGGATGGAGGTACAAGATTGGTCAGCATCTGATCAGGGATCGGGAGCGGGTAACGATGGTTTTCGCGAGGTCAGAAAATATTTTCCCCCAACGGTCGGGAAAACAAAAAAGACCACGCGATCACAGACATAAACCTCCTTACTTAATAAGATTGGTGGTTAAGAATAGCGACACTGGTTCTTACCATGCTGAGTATTCTGTATAGTCTGAAAACCTGGTACCCGACACCACCGTATTATGATCGTCGAACAATGTCCCGGTAAACCTCCCGCCCGCCTCTGATTACTAAGTATCGTAGAGAAGGGCGAAGGTGGCTTCGGGACACCGCCTGCTAGATCTCCTCAAGGGACAACCGAACGGTATACCCAAGATGATGAGATAGCTCGTGTCGAGTGGGTCGTGGGACGCTTGAAACCTTCGCGATCCCCGGACCCCACCAACACCTGGACCAGCCATTGCGACAGCGGCTGGACCGAAAGGCTCCGTAAGGGTGATGAATGCGGTCGTGAGTCCCTCGCAAGGCTTGTGTTCGGGAGAAATAGTGCTGCAGCGCTTTATCGGACACCCCAGCCTATCTTTGGCTTCAGCCGAACCTTGCCCAACCCTGGGGATTGGAGAGGGACGAATGTCGGTATGCACGCGCGCCGCTCGTAGTCACGAGAACAGAGCGCCGAAACAGTGTCGCTCCAGTGTTTGTGAACACGGAAGCTAACCTCGAGACCGTGTGCAACTCAGCACCGCCGTCCCGAAGCCAACGCTAAACCGGAAAGCCATCTTGAGAGTTACGTATTTAAGCGCCGCTTTTGACGGAAGGTCAAAAGGTGACCCTTAAAGTAATCTAAGACTGTGTTGGGATCCCTTAGGAGGATCACTTGCCTTTTTGGTAGACACTCGTTGAACATACCGTCGAGGCGTAGACTAATAAGGTAACCATCGGCTATGATAGTCGACCCGCCTCGAAACCTCGGTGAATGGAGAGGACAGCTGACTTATAGCTGGCCCCAGTGGCCCGCTGAAGTCTTGCTTGGAACTTTTCTGTCAGAAACTCCGGAACTAGCAGCACAGAGGTTCTAGCGGGAGAGCTATTTGTCTCATTGCACCAAGCGTAGTATGGAGCCAGACTCTGGCGATACGTACGGAGGGTAGACTTACGTCTAGCCCCGGCGATGAGAAAAACAGCTTCTGACGAAAAGTATCCCTCCGTTGCGCGTTCCCTGGTAAGGGCCATGCAGCTAACTGCATGTGCTCTAGTGATAGACTGGGTACCTCCGCTCCGGGCATCCGGAGTAGATCTGGTACCTCGGGGAGTGCCAGCGGCCTTGCCGCTAGCAGAATGACAATGCAGTCTTCCCACCCGATCTTGGCCACCACCCTCATGAGTAGTGAGATCGGAGGGACTGCATAAGCTGTCATCCTCCCCAGTCTATGGACAGAGCGCCCACGGTGAATGCTTGGGGTCCGCGACCCTTGAGCAGTACACCGGCAGTGGATGATTGCGATGAGATGCGAACAGATCTTTCGAGGGGTGGTACATCCCCTTGAAGATCGTCTGAGCGACCTGCGGAGCAAGGGACCCTTCTGCTGGTCCCGACACCCTTCCTCGTGACAGATTGTGCGCGAGGATGCTGGTGACGCTTCGCGATGTGTATCACTCTCATCGTAATCTGCCTGAACTTGCACCACCCTATCAGGTGTCGTGCATGCAGGCTCAATCGTGGTGGCCCGGAGTCCCCTTGTCTGTTGGGGTAGGCTACCACGGTTGTGTTATCCGTCAGGACAACGGTATGTGATTCCACGATCACCTCCTCGTAAGCGAGGGAGGTTGATGTGAAACTCTGTCTCTATGGTCCCCATAGGCCCGAGACGGAGTCTCCGTGGATGTGGACCCCCAGCCCCGTTTTGACGCTATGGTCGTCACCACGTGACATACCGGGGGTGCAGGAAACCTGACACCCTGGGTCAAATTGGGCTGATGGGTCCACCACCAGAGTTCCTCTCGCGCGATCTCCGACAACGGAACCGCGAGGGATATTAAGTGACGACTGGGCCTGCAAGCAGGCTAGAAGGTGTAGTTGGGTAAGCCTAACGTAGAAACGGCAGTATAGTACGAGGTCTACCATACTGGCCATTAGGCCTACCACCTTCATCCATGCCACAGCGGGTTTTGCCCGAGACTCGCCAAGAGTCAGGCACACCGCACCATGTTCGCCACCCGCTCGGGTGAGAGCACCGCGAACCCCTCCGTGAGGGTGATCTGGGCCCCTACAAATAGTGGTGTCTGCGTCGGGACCACGCTGGACTTTTTGAGCTGATCAAAAATCCAGGGTCCCGCACTCCACGGACTATCAACCCCATGAGACCCGTAGTCTTCAGTGGAGTGCGTCCGTATATGAGCCAAACGTCCAGGTAGCAACTGATGTTGACACCCCTGTGCTTCAGGTACGCTGCCACCGCTCTGACCAAGAGTGTTAAACACCCTGGGAGAGATGGACAGGCGGATGGCGGTATCAAAACTGGTAATTTTGATCCTGTACCTAGAAGCGCAGATGCCTCCGATCTTGAGAGGCGATTGGCATATGCAGATAGGCGTCCGAGAGATCTAGCGATGCTGTTCCCATGCCCCTGATGGGGCAGGCTAGCACCGAGGCGAGAGTCCCCATTCTGAACCTCTTGGGCCTGAAGAACGTGTTCAACAGCCTGCGGTTCGGATGGGGCTCCGTCGCCAGTCTTCCTTGGAGCCAATGGCTCCAAGATCACCCGTAGAACGGGGGTAGACCGGGACAATCGCCCGCTTCGTGAGAAGCTGTGTGATCCCTGTCAGTAGTGCCCGACGCTGGGGGCCGTCTGACGGCACTACTGTGGACCTCTGAAATGTGCAGACAGAATGTGGGGAGACTGGGTTGCCAGTCTGTAACCCCACTCACCACTGACCATACCCAGGCGCTCAAAGAGATGGTTTCCCACCTCTGGGTGAAAGCCATAAGCGGTCATCCACTGGGAGATCCCCTGTGGAAAAACGCTGAGCCCCCAGGAATGCTCTGCCTAGCTTCCCTTGGAAGAGCGCTTGCTCTTCTTCGGGCTTGCCAGCTGTTCCTGTGCTACCCTTGCGCCTCCCAGAAATGGGTGCTGCAGAGGTAGTGGGCTCGGGTACTGTTGGTGGTGCACGGCCTGCTGAAGTCGGAGCTCCTACCCATGGTAAGGGCAGTTTCCGACTTCTTCAGAGTGCTCCGTTGGTAGCTTCTTTGCACGGTCCTCCACCGTGGCGCAGAAGCATCCAAAGAAAAAGGACCATGCCTTTCCATCGCGTTGAGCGATTGGAGTGGCAGGCCCCACCCCGGCGCTGAGTGGACACCCTATGGGCTAGGCCCATGGAGCTCTCGTTGAGGCTAGCTGTTAGCACCGCTAATAGGCTCACCTCGCGGAAGAGCTCAGATGTTGTCTGAGCGTCGCTTGACGACATCTGGGTCCCTCTCGGATCCCCTCAGGTAGGTCCCGTGGTCCTCCCGCGTTACGCGCAGAGGAAGCGTGCAAGCAGCGGCGTCATAGCTCACGGAGCTCGACAGCCCTACGATATCTACCCGTGGGGTTTGCCGGGAATGAGAGTGCAGGCGTCCCCTGTGAGGAAGCAGCAGCTGAGCATCCTACTGAAAGGATCCCTGGTCCTCCTCCATGGACTCCCCTTAGGGGGTGTCCGGAGGAAGATCAGTGCTGTTGCGCCCCTCGCGGGGCAGCGGGGGAAGGAGATTGTAGTGATGTCACTACCGGACTCAGCTTCCGACTCCTTTCCCTCGCCCACAGTATCCGTATCATGCTCCGATGATGACGGTAACTGAGGACGGGCATCTGAAAGCGGGTAAGAAGGCATAACCACTGTGTGGCTCGCCGACTACCTGCCAGCAGAAGAGGGAGTACTCCCGCAAGACCCTGAGGTATCCGCCATGGCACCACTGGGTCCGCATGCTCGCAGCCGTCATCCTAGCGCTAGCAGCATCGGGCCTACCCTGATCAAGATCTGGGTTAGCCCCATGCCGGCTGGCCTGGTCAACAGCTGATGTTGGTACTGCGTGGCCATCGCTGGCGACACTTGCCACGGTGCTGGGCCGTGGAAGAAACACCCTGCGGCGGGTACCACGGGGCATACCCAGCCGGCAGCTGACCCTGAAAGGATCCGCCACCAGGGTAACCCCATGGTACTGCAGTACCAGCACGCCGCCCCCTTGTTGCCACAGAGACTGTGGCGACTAAAGCGAGTGCTGCGGTACCGGTGCGGTATCAGCGTGGGTACCCGTGAGGGTTCCCGGCTGTGTACCGCTGTATGCGTGGTTCCAGCGTAGGGTGCCCGTGAGGGCTCCGGCTGTGTACCACTGTACCCATGCCTCACTGCGTTCCCCGCAGGGGATCAAGCCGTGTATGGGTACCCACTATACCGCTGTCCCTTGGCTAGAGGGAGCTTGCCTAGTACCACGGGTAGCTGAGCGTGCATACCCCCGATCAATCACCTCGCCACCTGAATAGGCAGCGTCAATCAATGGAGCTATGCCCTGTTGATTTGACAGTGATCGATCAAGAGAGGGTAATTGACCCATTGACGATAATGGATCACCCACGCTCCGCTGGCTCTCGAGGACATAAGTGGGTTGTTGATCAGCTAGGCTGTTCAAGCTACTTACTGTACCTCTAGAGCTTCGCCCAAGGTCGCTGTGTGTGGCGGACCCCTCGCGGCAGCTATGGGCGGGTGCATAGCGGCTACCACTGAAGTCAAGCCGTAGCTCGGCTTTGTAGCTGCCACCGAATGCACCTGGGTCGCTGTCCCGTGAGAGACTGCGAGCCCAACCCCTGAATAATCGCCAGCCAGTCCCTGTGGACAGCCAGCAGCTATTATAGGGCCCAGGGTATCACTCGGCGGTCCCGCCATGGAACGCTGCCGTGTGACAACCCCAGTTGGTTCTGCTAAGACTACACCCACAGCGTTAGCCGCAGTATCGTCTCTGCTGAACCCATGCATGCTAGGGTTCAACCCAGGCAAGCCCGGGGTACCCTTGCATGCTGCCCGTCGCTGGCTACTACTGTGGCTGTTTGAGCCCGTAGATATGCCTGCAACTGACGGGTGTCCTCCTGCTAAAAACCCGTGAGGATTTTCGCTAGAGGACTGGTATCCTCCTGCTACAAAACCCGCTAGGGTTTTCGCTGGGGGTTACCGCTCTGCTGCCTGCTACTTTGCTCCGGACGTATAGTCAGTGCTTTCGCTGGCTGCTGAGCCTTTGACGCGCTTAGCAGTCCCGAAGGAACCGCCTGCTTGTCCGGGGACCGGAGCCCCTTAAGCAGACCTGCCATGACCCATAGGGGCTGTCACAGCAGAATCTACGTGATCGACTGGTATCCTCCTGCTGCAAAACCCGCTGGGGTTTTCGCTGGTGGTTACCACTCTGCTGCCTGCTACTTTGCTCCGACGTATAGTCAGTGCTTTCGCTGGCTGCTGAGCCTTTGGACGCGCTAGCAGTCCCCGAAGGAACCGCTGCTTGTCCGGGGACCGGAGCCCCCTTACCAGTGCCCTTGGTAGATTTCTTCTTCGTCTTATGGCGATGACGGAGCCTATCCCAATCGTCAAGCTGGAACTCGGAGAGTCCTAAGCAAAAGAAAGACATCTAGAAGATCGTGAGCACTCCCTGTGGGTGAAACAGAGCGGGTGTGGGTCCCGCTCCGTCACCAGGGAAGGGCAAGCCCGACAGGGCCGAGGCGAAGCGAGGAGAAAAGGGAGGGGGCACTACCCCCCCAACACGCGACTCAAGCCCAGTAAGCAAACCTGAGCACGGAGGCTGGTCGCTAACGTTAGTGGTAAAGTAAGGACTGGCTAACTTTATTACTAAAATGTCAGACGGGTCCCTACCAATCCCCACCGTATGAATATCTGATTAACTCGTCTTATCGGACGGTAATGAAGACATAACGATAGAGTAATCACCCTAACATAGCAACAATAACCTACCGTACATGAAATACAATGTGTATGTACAAACATCTATTGTAACTTACAGGCTGCAATGGTTGTTTTACGTGGGAAACAAAATGAATGGCGTCAACGAATGCCATTTTGAATTGCTCGTGTGTCCCGTGATACAAAGCGGAGGCACGATATGTAGCTAAGTTTTGGATCGTTTTTTGTCACTTTTTCGCCAGAAAATGCCGTCAAAACTATCCTCAGCCGAACAATACCGGTTTGGTTTTACCTAAGGTGTGAAACTACAACCGTATATCTCGCCATGGTCGAGAAATGGATACACAGTGCTATGAACAATCGATGAAACGCACGTCTGTGTCAGTCGGAGACCAAGGAGGATAAGGGACGATCATATGGTGTGGCGTCACCTTTTGGGTGAGTCCACCGGGGATCGGGGTTTTTGTTATTTATTCATTTATGTGGGACAAAATGACTATTGGTTTTTCCGCATCTCGGATCGATGCAAGAAGTATCAACATCGGAAACGGTAAGATCGACCGGTGTACTGAGTCTCAAATCTTTTCTCAATCTGGTATTTCAACAATTATACATGTAAAGGTAATAGCCATATAAAATGAAAGTTTTGACAATTAATGAAATTTTCCAAAATAATGAATAATGAAATCATGACCTCATAGGCTCATATTTCACCAAAAAAAGTGACAGGAAACTAATCATTTCATTTCATTAGCCTTTTAAATGCTGGTTACATACTTTCCTGCGTGCCGCTTTGCCGCTCTGACTCAGTGACTGCAGATGATTTCACTTCACTGTGCAGTCGCACCAGAAACGCTAGCGGAGACCAGCGGCAAGCCGATATATCGATCACTCCACCGCGGCAGCACCACTGGGAGTTGAATTCAAGTCAACTTGGAGCGGTGCCGCAATACGTATGAGAATAAAATCCGATCTTCGAGCGGTGCTGTGAGGCAAGAGTGGCTTTCCGAGTCATGCCGCTCCGCTCGCACTTGGGCATGATGTAGGTAACCCAGGCAAACCTTAGTTAACACATTTGCTAGTCAGTCAAATTTGCCGACAATGTCAATGCATTTTTACATAGAAATTTAAAACAAGTGCCCGAAGAAAGAAACCTACATAAATATGTTTTCTATACTTCACTTGACCCAAATATATGATTTTTTATGGTGATAAGTCACCCGCACATGGAATTTTAGAGGGATTTAGATAGCATTTCCATTAAAAAAAGCTGCTATCATAATGAGACTAAGATCTAGAAACACCCCGAAATGCCGTTTTGGGGAATTTTGCTAACTGAAACATTTTGATGAAAGTCAATCATTAATAAGATGTATCTTTGCTACGGAAAGTGCTATGAAAAAATGGTTTTCAGTTTTGGCTTTGTTTACTCAAGGGCTTTAATTTGATATATAAAATGATGCAGTTTGATGGCAAATTTAAATTCACCTAGCATACCTACATGATGAAGTTAGCGTCACGCTGCTCAGCGGCAAGCAGCAGAAAGTATAAAAACAGCATAAAGGCAAAGCAATTCACTCGGTCGGACATCCGGGAACATTGTCCCCTTCGTCCCCTTTGCACAAGCGCGCCCATAGCAACCAGCTTGAGAAAGGAGAACTGCACATGCGCTGCACATGCGCACACTGGTTTTACAAGGCTATTTCCCCTTTGTGACGTCAGCCCGACCAAGAGAATGGAAATTCAGACATAAAATTTATGATAATTATTTTAAAAAATAATAACATTTTTATATTCAAGCAATTGTCTGGTCATGCTGGTTTAGCAAATCTACGCGAACACCTCTTCCTGCTTCAAGTCTGACTCCACTTGCAGTGCTATGCAGTAACCTTTCAGATATTCTGTCGGTCCGTGCCACGTCACTTCCGGTTGATGATGCGACTCACGGTCAAGTGAAAACATTCGATTTTTGTTGATGATTTCTGTCATTCGTGTTATGTAAATTTCGATCGCAAATAGTCAGTGGAATCAAACAACCGTTTCTAAGTCTTCAGAGTGGAAGAAACTTACTTGATTTACCGTTTATATACTGACAGACTTAAAATTAAATTCAATGGTCGAGTGTCGTTTTCTCCGAAATTGAGGGTCACTCCAGCAACATCGCTATGTAGCCTCCTTCACAGCCGGTTTCTGTTGTTCATAACAAACCGTGAGCCACATGCAGTTTGGGCCCGAGACTAGAGATAGCCCGGATGTCCGACCGACAGAATAGATTCAGTCTATGTTCAAAGGCGCTGTGCAATACTTCCGAATTCGTTGTAATTGCCAAATTCGGAAGCTTTTCTCGCGTCGATAAAGCTTGACGTTTTAATTTGTTTAACTTACTAATAATCCCTGCAGTTGGTTTTGCTCCTGCCATAGTTGCTAGCAGTCTTTTTTTGTCGTACAAATGCTACTTCACTGTTAACAGTGCACAACCGACGGATAGCAGATAATGTTTTAAGATAACGTTGCATGCCGGCAGTGCAGATGTAACACTTCCCAGGGACTTCCGGCTATTCCTAATGTATCTCCGTTCAAACAAGAAATTTCTTGTAAAAAAGACACCCGTGGTTCAGGCCGGGGTCTGTGTCAGATGCAGATTAGAGACCGTTCATAAACACTTGTTGCGGGGGGGCTGATGCAAAAAAATCATTGCGAAAAATTTCCGGCCTCCTCCCTTTTCAGATCTCAAAAATTTCAGCCCCCCTTTTTGACATGACAAAGCATATTCTGTCGGTCCGTGCCACGTCACTTCCGGTTGATGATGCGACTCACGGTCGAGTGAAAACATTCGATTTTTGTTGATGATTTCTGTCATTGGTGTTATGTAAATTTCGATCGCAAATAGTCAGTGGAATCAAACAACCGTTTCTAAATCTTCAGAGTGGAAGAAACTTACTTGATTTACCGTTTATATACTGACAGACTTAAAATTAAATTCAATGGTCGAGTGTCGTTTTCTCCGAAATTGAGGGTCACTCCAGCAACATCGCTATGTAGCCTCCTTCACAGCCGGTTTCTGTTGTTCACAACAAACCGTGAGCCACATGCAGTTTGGGCCCGAGACTAGAGATAGCCCGGATGTCCGACCGACAGAATAGGGTAAGATGGGGTAAGTGGGACACTTAAGGATATTATTGGATATAAAACTCACGTAAGTGAATAAAGATTGGACTTACATGTTTATAATTCAAGTATTATCCTAGGACAATGTCTGGTGTATAATCCTAGGACAATGGTGATGGGGCCAATTATGTAATGAGTCATCTGTCCCACTTACCCCCAACACTTTGGGGCTTGAAGTGGGACACATACCGGTAAGGGGTAGGGGTAAATTTGACACATATATTTATGATATTATTACATTAAAAGAACATATTTTACAGCAATTCATATTTATATTGGAGCATTTGGGCACTCAGAATCAGAATCATCAAGGATATCCGCCTATTAATTCAGGCGCACCCCTTCAAGTTCGCTGCCACAGCTGTGTTTTTCTTCTTCTTTATTTCTTTAGTCCATCGAAGTTCAGTCGGTCTGTAGAGTGACGAATCCAATACAAAATGGCGGAGAAAGCTCATTAAAAACACATCAAAATCCACAACAAAACTAAATGCTAATAGGGCCTACTCTAATCTAAGCTCTACTATAAAGTGTAAGTTCGTGCAAAATAAAAAATGTACATGCAGAAAGTTCATCGAGGCACAATACAGAATATCAATAGAATATGTCTAGATGCGTTAGATAGCCCATGCAATGCTGATTTGTTAAGGCGAACATACGCAGAATCTACATAGGCCTATATGTAATGTATTCATGCATAAAGGTTTGCATAAAGGTTTAACCATGCAATGTGTGAGTTCATGTAATTATAAGAGTTAAGATGCAAATATTCAAAGAACACAGATCTACACAGTATCACGGTCGATGCATATTAAGGTGCATATAATTTAAAAAGACAACCTGATATTGTACAGCAATCTAAATAAACAAATATAAAAGTAGGGCCTAATAGCATTATTAACATACATTAGAGAATGAATTTGGAGAAACCCTTCTGATAATTACAAACACTCGCTGAGCAGCAAGACCTTTATAAGCTTTTAATCCGATAAGCTGATTATCTATTTGTTTTCATGAATTGGAAGACATTCTTTGATGTATTACTGAGCTCAATCATATGAAATTACTGGAGCGTGAGCCACCCAGGCTGGTGGCTCAGCATAGTATTTTATTAACAGAAGGTTTTCTCCAAATTCGTTTCCTAATGAATTATACCAATAAAATAGTAATACTATTATCATAATGTTTATTAATTTCATCTGAATCTGAAACCCACGATTTGCGATTTTCAGCCACAAAATCAATAATCAAGTCCTTCAATGGGCGTTTTCAGTATTAATTTAATTTTTGAGCTTGTTGGCGGCATTATATGCAATTTAATTTAGTAATTTTGTTATTTAAATAGGCCCTGATTGGCTAAATTGCATGATTTCATCATGATTTTATGCTATATCAATCAGGCTTGTAAAAAGCGTTCTTTTTATGGTAAATGAAATAATTATATTATCTCTCAATTTCTCCTAATTCTCAGCAAAGACTTTTAAATATTCGGTAATAATTCCACAAAGTTGGCCGCCACATCAAGGTAGTGTTGTCCAATATGGAGCAGTGAAATTATAACATACATATTTGCAATGGGGTAAGTCACCATTCGGTATCGTATTGGTGGATTTAGTGCTGCAATGAAGATCTAGTGTAGTAATGTCCCACTTACCCCACCGTCCCACTTACACCCCATCTTACCCTAAACTCAGTTTTCCCAGGAAAATTTTTCATTCATTTTTTTTCAGGGCCCCCTTAGGAGGGTCCCTTTTTGCATCAGACCCCTAACAAGTGTTTATGTGTACAGTCCCTGAGATTGTTAGGACCCAAAATCATGCAATCTCAATTAGTTTACCTACCTATAATCAACTTGCATTGAAGACTTTGGGAAATCTGCAATGAAGATCTAGTGTAGTAATGTCCCACTTACCCCACCGTCCCACTTACACCCCATCTTACCCTAAACTCAGTTTTCCCAGGAAAATTTTTCATTCATTTTTTTCAGGGCCCCCTTAGGAGGGTCCTTTTTGCATCAGACCCTAACAAGTGTTTATGTGTACAGTCCCTGAGATTGTTAGGACCCAAAATCATGCAATCTCAATTAGTTTACCTACCTATAATCAACTTGCATTGAAGACTTTGGGAAATCTTTATTTTTTTTTATCATGTCAATTAACATGAAGAAGGCATCATTTTGTGAATTTTTGGCCCACACACATATGGGGGCTTATTGTCAGGTTGTTTTTTCTTTGTTTTTTCAATTGTTTGGCTGTCGGGCGGAAGCAAATTCATTAATCCACTGTGTAGCTCCAACACAATAACCGATCAATTTCTCACTTGGTATGGTGACAGGAATAGGATATGGTGGCCTGAAGTGCTGTATAGTTTTGTGTCATGTTATTTGCATATTTATGAATATTAATAAGCTTATTTGCATATTTTGCCCACATTTTCATTAATCCACTCTGCAGCTTAAACGCAATAACCAGTCAACTTCAAATTTGGTTTGGTCATGTTGGTGATTGGATAATATTATGGTAGTCTGATGTGCTGCCAAACAGGAACACGACAAAAACAACTAGACACCATTGACCCACCATAATAAAACCCTTTGACCCACCATGACAACCCTTAACCAACCATAGGCTTTGACCACCGAAGTTTAGATTGACCCACGTCCCGCCATGACACCCCTTGATCAACCATGAACCATAACACCCTTGCCCCTCACACACAGTGTCGGCGCCAGGATTTTTCGGGGGCATTAGGGGAAAGTGAATTTCAGGGGGGGGCCAACAATCAACAAATTTAGGGTAAAATTGCCGCAAAAAGTGGAAATTTTCGTAATTTTTTTCTGGGGGCAACATCAGGGGAAAGAGCTCTGACTGGGGGAATTCGGCCCGGGTGCCCCATGTCGCCGCCACTGCTCACCGACCGGCACAAACAGACACATCCAGATTGAAGCACTACTCGTGTAAGGGACCGTTCACAAACACTTGTAAGGGGGGGCCTGATGCACAAAAATTTAATGAAAATTATTTAAAAGCATATAAACTCAATTTTTCCAGGAAAATTTGTGGTCATTTTTTTCAGCCCCCCCCCTCCTTGGAGGGTCAAAAATTTCAGTGCCCCCTTTTTGTATCAGGCCCCCAACACGTGTTTGTGAACGGTCCCTTATCCATCCGAACCCAATCGTGTCCACAAGGAACAACAGTTTCAAGCAAGCAAACAGACAAACTTTTCTATTGTTTTGGCGGGTTTTGCTGGCGTCGAAACTCTTTTCTTTTCTTTATTTTAGGTGTCGAAATCGGGTGATTTGTTTATGTCTGTAATGCCTAAACCAAAGAAAAAAAAAAAAAATATATAATTATAAAAACTTGCAAAATACACAAAATAAAAACAATATCAACTTGGCCTGTGCGGTAAAAAAATACGACTTTAGATCAGACTAAATATATTATTCATTATGTTAACCATTTTGTTATTAATCATGCATCACTATGAATTATCCAAAATCGTGAATGAAAAAGTAAGGTTTCAGGGTGACGATATACTCGGTCATCGACCCCAGAAACATGTTTAATCTCTTACACATACATCTATGTTATACTTGACTATACAATTACAAATGACAGGCTCCGACGGTTTGGTAGATGGATGGGGATTATGTTTGGTGCAATGAACGATCAGGCAGTGATGTCGCCCAGAGCAGATAACCGAGCCTTCCCACGATGCACCATTATTTCAGAGTCTTAATAACATAATCTGTTATTTTGCCAAAAATTACAATTATTTTGACTGTGAATGAGTAATGAGGCAATAATTCCAATACATTTCGATGCTATATGAACAATGATTTACATTGTAATGCAAAGAATAGCGAGGTCCATCTTCATACAATCCTGGAAAATAAGTCTTGGGACACTTGCATTTTACTCAGGCGACCCTATGGCCCCATTGGTGAAAATTTTGCCATATTGAAGCTAAACTGATGAACTAGGGTGCATTTTGGTTGGAAATCCACATACAGGCGTCAACATTGGGGGATAATTGTATGTACCATCCCGCTGGCAAAATATTGGGGGAATTTATCCTGCCCCCTCCCCCTCCCCTATACCGGCCTTTAAGCCCGGCTTAATTGGTTCTTGACGGGCCACATTGCCACTTGCATTCTCATCTTCTCTGGTATGGTGTAGGGAAGTAAGGGATGGAGAGGAATATGGTTTCTACATGCACATTCTGTGGAAAACACAGTAAAAAAATTTACAAATTGGTGTTATTTTTTTCGGGGGTTCGATTTCTTACAATGCACCACGGGAATGTATAATTTCTGCTGGGTGTTGTGTCGTATCGTATAGTGCATGTATGTCTGCAATAATCTGCATGCTTGTGGTGCAGCCATATTTTGCCGGATTTTAACAATTTTGCCCGCTTTTAAAGATGTATTCAATTACTACTATACCGAAAAATACGGAACGAGATGGGGATGTCATTAGATTGATACGCAACGATCTTGCGGCCATCACGAATATCAACGACGCACCTGGATTGGTACCAGAAGCTATCAGACATGATGAGAAGATGAGAAATAGATATGTGCCGGTGTAGAACGATGCATGGACATCTGAAAACTTTGCACCACATTTGACAGACCCAAAAATATACCGCGTAAAATAATTAGTTTTATTCAAAATTAAGGACAATTTGCCAAAGGTCATTAATTATGGAAATTTTCCTTTACCAGATGGCTGAAAACTAAGTTTTATTTTGGGAGCCAAAAATACCGACCGTCCTGGGCGACCGTCCCTTCTCATGCTTAGGGGTCTACTATTACATTACATTACATTACATTACATTACATTACATTACATTACATTACATTACATTACATTACATTACATTACATTACATTACATTACATTACATTACATTACATTACATTACATTACATTCACACAATCATTTATAGGTCTTGGATTCCATCCAATGAAGTACATGTAGCTTGGATATCACCTGATACAATTAACTCTTCACTTCTTGCGCATAGGCCAGGGACCCAGGGTGGCCGGCAAATTAACATCCTTCTCACTTTCAAACTAATTTAAGAAGATCCCCATACAGTTCAGCATTGGTTAGGTGCTGATGCTGCTTCCAATGGACCATCAACATCCTGGTGTAACAATTAATCATCCAATCATTCTTTGGTCAGTTCCTACTTCACTGCAATCAGCACCGACTCCCGGCACATACTCTATTACCTTTGCAGCATATAAAATTTCTTTATTTAAATTTCTTTCCAGTGGACTTAAAAGGGCATTTCGTGATCCACAGCCTCATCCCCCCACTTTTCTCCAAAAAAATTGAGATTTTTATACCACTGGAAACCTCTAGCTACATAATGTTTATGTACAAAATATTTCTTGCAGATTAATTCGTTTAGCAAAGATTGAATAATTTTCGTTCTGGTATACCAGAACGAAATTACACACATTGTCTATGGAGCAGTGTAATACACATAATCATGCATAACTCACAAACGCAAAATCGGAATCAAATGAAATTTTAGGAATAGGCCTAAGCTTTTTTCGTGGACATCTACTGACAAATGTCATAAAAAGAGGATGCTGGGATCACGAAATCCTCCTTTAACTTGGACCTCCAGATGTTTGTGAGATTGTTGCACGCCTTTCCGCGCCCTTCGTTCTGCTGCCTCCCCGGGCTGCCTTGCCTGTCCTTCTATTATCCTTAAACTTTCAATCCAGGTTCCAAGATATTTGAAGACCGACACCTAGCCCTAGCACCTGTATGTGGGTTTAGGCCTGGACTCAACTCGACTCAGCAATTCCTGAGTTTGTCGTCTGCGAAGTCGAAGTCGGTGACCTCGTCACCAACTCTTTGTCTCTTTACCAGATGAAATCCCAGCTCTTCTTCTTTTCCAGTCATGTTCGTTTACAATGCAAAATCAATCACAAACATACAAACAAGGTGCCACCTTGTATTTGTCGTATAGTAAACCCATATCTGCCGGATCCCCGTCCTGTGATACCAATTTAACATGCGTTATATTCTCGTACATTTTGCCTATTATGAAGAAGCTAAAGCATCTTTGGTTGAGGGAAAGAGCTGTGGAGAGGACAACATACCTCCAGAAGTGCTGAAGAGATGCGACCTAGATGACATTGTGTTAGGGTTCTGCAATGACGCACTTCTCAAAGGGAAGAAACCGGATCAATGGTCCATACTTAATATTGTTCCTATCCCCAAAACAGGAGATCTTAGTTCAGGAAACAACTATCGCGGTATCAGTCTAACCTCCATCGTAGCCAAAACGTACAACAGAATGATACTTAATAGGATCCGACCTGAAATTGACCAGCATCTGAGAACAAATCAGAATGGATTCAGAGTTGGTAGAACGACTGTTGGACACATCCTTGCACTACGTAGACTGATTGAAGAGGTAAAGGCGCATAACCTGCCAGCAATAATACCATTCATCGACTTCAAGAAAGCTTTCGATACCATCCATAGAGGCAAGATGTTGAAGATACTCCATGCCTACGGTATTCCGGAACTCATTGTTGAAGCTATTGGCCAAAGGTACCAAAACACAAAAGCCAAAGTAATATCACCAGATGGCGAGACAGAATTGTTTGAAATCTTGGCAGGGGTACTTCAGGGGGATACCCTCGCACCATACCTGTTTGTGATTGTCCTTGACTTTGCACTGAGAATAGCTATTGATGGAAACGAAGAGGAGCTATATAGGGTTCCATTTGGAAAAGAGGCGAAGTAGGAGAGTTGGCCCAGTCGTGGTGACAGACTTTGATTTTGCTGACGATATTGCACTGTTGTCTGAGGAAATACACCAAGCACAAGAACTGCTTCATAGAGTGGAGACTTCAGCTGCTAAAGTGGGTCTGAAGATGAATGGAAGTAAAACAAAGTACATGTCCTACAATAACAGAAGAGAAAGCGGATCAAAACAAATGAGGGTGTAGAACTAGAGGAGGTAGATGACTTCAAATACCTAGGCGCTTGGATGAAAAGCACAGAAAGGGATGTAAAGTTACGTAAAGCAGCAGCATGGAGGGCGTGCAGTAAACTTAAGAAAATCTGGAGGTCAACTCTTACAAGGAGTTTCAAACTTCGAATCTTTGCTGCAACAGTGGAGTCGGTGCTGCTTTATGGATGCGAAGCATGGACCATCACCCTAAACTTGCAAAGGGTCTGGATGGCTGTTACACCCGCATGCTAAGAACTGTTCTGAATGTGCATTGGAAGGAGCATATGTCAAATGCAGACCTATATGGAGATCTTCCCAAAATAAGTCACAAGATCAGGGAAAGAAGAACCCGGTTTGCAGGCCACTGTTCCAGAAGTGATGAGCCCGTATTTAAAATGGTTCATTGGATACCCAAGCATGGGAGGCGGAAACCTGGAAGACCTGCTCTGACCTACATTGACATTCTGGAAGGTGACACTGGACTGGAGGCAGGAGACTTCAAGACAGCAATGGAGGACAGGAAGTTGTGGAAAGCCATCACAGTTCGAGGACACCACTCGAATTAAGCAAGTAAGCACAGTTTGCCTATAGCATCATAACCAGTCTGGGATTATATAGGCCTGAAGAATCTTCATTTGGCGCCTCGATGGATAGTATCAAAGGCTGTCTTGAAATCAATGAATGTGATTCAACATGTTCAACGATATACAGTCTTAATATCTTCAATCAGCCTTCTGAATATAATGGACGTGAATCCATTCTAATTGGTTCTCAAGCCTGCGTTAAGAATCATGGTTGCAGGTTTGAAGACAATGGAACTCATGAAGTTTCCTCCTGTGATGATACGTCCTGATTTTATATAGGACCTGGCATGATGAACCACTCCACAGACTTATCTTCTCAAAATCCCGGCTTGAAGTGCTTTATTCCAGAAGCTCAGCAGAATACCATCAATTAGGTCCTGGCAGGAGCCGCTTTCCCTTCTAGGTTTCCACTATGATAATATTATTTACTTATAATGTCCGTACTGTTAATTAACAATGGAAAATCCATCAGCTATATGGACATCGTCTCATTACACCAAGCCCAACTGATGAACTTTGGTCAGACGATAGGAACTGGGTTTTAATATTCAGTTCTGCTACCAAGCAAAGGCATGGAGGAGTGGGTCTGGTCATGTCCAAGCACATTGACAGATGTCTTAAGTGTGTTGAAGCTGTTTCCAAGAGGATACTATTTGTAACATGGTAACCCTCAGCTTAGCATCCCTGTTGTATATGCACCTACTGAGTGCTCAACGAATTCTGACAAGGAGGAATTCTATTCATCTCTATCTGACCACCTGGTATGAAATGGCACAACATCCATCTCATCCTCGGTGATTTAAATGCCAGAATAAGAACAGATAGTCATCTTTCCCATCCTTGGGTCATTGGTCCATACTGCTACCATGATTCAACCAATGACAATGGTGAGCGTCTTGTCAACACTTGCTAGGAGTACAATCTCAGACCGGCCAGATGAGATTCCCCCAACCCAGGAACCGTCTCTGGACTTGGACCCATCCAGCTGGATCAACCCCAGAGGATCAACCCATACACACTACTTAGATCACATTCTAATAAACAGCAAGTTGGTAAATTCTCTCCGCAACTGTCGAGCATACAACTCAGAAGAAGTGGACTCCGATCATCGTATTGTGAGCGTCCGTCTAGCTGCCAGTCTGCGAACAAGCAAAGGAAAACCTTGCAAGAGACCAAAATTCAACTGGAAGAATTGGCAAGATCCTGATACCAAGGAGGAATTTCAGCTGGAGCTATCAAACAGATTCCAGGTCTTGAGCATGGATGACGCCACACCCATCTTTAGTATCTTTGATAGGTATGAGACCTTTGACATGTTTGAAACAGCGGTTCGTGAAGTTGCTGAGAAAGTTATTGGAAATCAAGAGCCATGCGGACTGCCAAGTTGGGTATCAGATTCAACCACTCCTCACTCCTGCACTAGCTGTTGAAGATCTTCCTATCATCACTGAGCCCCCAACTCGTGAAGAAGTAGTCGAAGCAATAGCAGCCATGTAGACCAACAAGGCAGCAGCATTGGACTGTGCTATAACTGCTGAAGCACTTCAAGGAGGAGGGATAGCATGATTGATATGATTCTCGAATTCTGCATGGAAGGATTCTCAACACTGACACCGCCACGTCAATGGGTCACAAATGTAATCATTCCTCTACCAAAGAAAAGTGACCTCTCTCTCTCTCTCATGACCGTGGTATTTTGTATTTCGCTTATGTCCATTGCCGCAAAAGTGAACAAGATGCTTTTGAACAGGATCCGACCTCACATTGATCCTTTACTGAGAAGCTGGCTTTAGATCAGGTCGCAGCTGTGTTCAGCAAATACACATTTTGAAGAGGATTATGGAAGCCGGAAGGCTTCAATGACACATGAATGAGTACCAACTTCAGTTGACAGTCACTTTTGTGGACTTCAAAAAAGCCTTCGACTCCATCAACAGGTCCGTCATTTTTTTTTTCAGTTATGCGGCATTATGGAATATTTAAGGTTGTGGTAAATGTCATCCAGGTGCTCTACAAGGACTCCAATAGTGCCGTTATGGTAGATGGATGTATCTCAGAGCCTTTCCAAGTAACAACTGGAGTGCGTCAGGGTGATGTGTTAGCACCATTCCTGTTCATTATAGATAACCTTCTGAAGAATTCAACTTCTGGAATTGACGCTGGAATTGTTACCTACCCACGTCGGCCGAGCAGGTATCCTGCTATAGGATGCTGAATGACCTGGATTTTGCTGATGATATCATAAATAAATAAATCATAATAAATAAATCATAAATAAATAAATAAATCATAAATAAATAAATAAATAAATAAATAAATAAATAAATAAATAAATGAATGAATGAATGAATGAATGAATGAATGAATGAATGAATGAATGAATGAATGAATAAATAAATAAATAAATAAATAAATAAATAAATAAATAAATAAATAAATAAATAAATAAATAAATAAATAAATAAATAAACATGAAAAACAACAATATCAATCTAAATCAAACAGAATTTATTTATTAACATTATGTCACACTGTTTTGTATGTTAATTTATCAAGGTTCCGAGAAATTCGTTAACATATAAATACTACTACTATTTTAGTAGTGAAGTCACGTTTCATATTTAGCAGAGAAGATCATCTTCTCTGCAATTAGCAGTTTGATATGTTCTTAAACGGTCTTTAAAACGAATAGAAATTGCTATCCTCCTGATGGGATCATTAACGATGACAACAAAATGAGAGAAATCGTTTCTATGGTTACAGCATCAATTGAGATTTCTGAGAAAGGATATTCAGTTTATATTGAGTCATCACATTAGAGTTAGCTCATGAACACATCCTCTTCCATGCTCGGTGTTTCTACTCCTCAAACCACGTGCTTTTAAAGCATCACGTTCACGTTCATATGATTTATATTGTTTGTACGATATTTTAAAATGAATTTGGTTAAATTTTTGTCAACCCTGATTTTTTGGCATATTTGTGATGTTTCGGTTTACAGTTTTACACATGTCCCAACTTAGTTAGAATCAGTCAAATTTGTTGTTTGTATAGCCTTTTTTCAAGCAATTTTGAATACTAAGACTTTAAGAGATCGGATACCAACGTTTGCACAGTATTTTGTGTGGGACATGAAAGCACATCAGATTTAAATTGCATTTTGAATACCAGGGACTGTCTTTTGGAATTTGCAGGAGAGTAGGCCTATTAAATATCTCTTCTGGAGCATTCAATGGGAGCAGTTTTAGTCCATTTACAATAGAATGTAAGAGAGAATGGTAAAACCAAGGAGAGCTAAAAATCACTCTCCTCTATCAGATTTTAGGAGAGCAGTAGAGAGTGATTGCTCTCGCTCTCCTCAAAAGGCAGTCCCTGGAATACGAGGATGTCCATCTGTTATTCAAATAATTTTGATTTTTTTTTAAATTCGCGATATAAACAATATAATACATATACAAATACAAATTTTTATGGCAAATTATTACAAATTGATATTGTTGATATTTAACAGTCCTCTAACTTCATCTTACTATAAATAGGGGAATGTTGTATGTATGTATCTATCTATCTATCTATCTATCTATGTATCGTGTATAAAGGCTCCGTCAGTTTCGATCTAAATGTCGCCAAATTTATACGGGAGATCGAGGAATATACCGAAACGGTTATGCGAAAATTTGGTTGAAAACGGTCAAGAACTGGCTGCAAAAACAGTGAAAATATGGGTAAAAACGGTGTTTTGTTATGAAAATCGGTTACCAGCCTACGCGTCACTGCAGCCGGCAGGCAGCGCGTCGACGCTGCGTGCGTAATGCGCACTACGCCAATGCGCGCGTAAACGGCGCAGAGCCACGGGACTTGCGAGCCAGAGACCAGTGGACGGACATGATAAAAGAAGGAAAAATAAAGGATAAAAAGGTACATGGACGGGTCCAGGGATTATGATAACGGGTAAACACGTCCGCGCAGACACGCTATGAGAGGACGTAATAAATACGGGAAAAGATGAAGCGGTACTATAAAGAAACAAAGAAGGAAAGAAACTAATCAGGAATTGTAAGAAAAAAAGAAGCTAAAATAATGAGAACAGAAAAAAAAAAAAAAAAACATGGAAACGGGAAATCACAAGCAGCAAATAAAAAAAAAAGCTAAAAGGGAAATGTAAGAAAGAACAGATTTAGAAAATAATGATTCAATGATTCTACCTGTTCAGTATTTCTTCCTGTTATAGTGAACGCTCCCATTTACTCATCTAGCGGGGACCCGCGCGAAGCGCGGGTATCCCGCTAGTCTTACTATAAATAGGGGAATGTTGTATCTGAGTCCATCAAAGGCTCCGTCAGTTTCGATCCAAATGTCGCCAAATTCATACAGGAATTCGAGGAATATACCGGGACGGTAATGCGAAAATTTGGTTGGAAACGGTCAAGAATTGGCTGCAAAAACAGTCAAAATATAGGTAAAAACGGGGTTTTTGTTATGAAAATCTGTTGCCAGCCTACGCGTCACTGCAGCTGGCCGGCAGCGCGTCGGCGCCGCGTGCGTAATGCGCACTACGCCAATGCGCGAGTAAACGGCGCAGAGCCACACGACTTGCGAGCCAGAGACCAGTGGACATGACAATACGGAATGAAGGAAAAATAAAGGACAAAAAGGTACATGGACGGGTCACGGGATTATGATAACGAAACAAAGACGGAAAGAAACTAATCAGGAAATGTAACAAAAAAAGAAGCTAAAATAATGAGAATAGAATTAAATAAATAACATGGAAACGGGAAATCACAAGCAGCAAATAAAAAAAAATGGAAATGTAAGAAAGAACAGATTTAGAAAATAATGAGAACGGGGTTAAATAAATAACACGGAAACGGAAAATCACAAGCTGAGCAGAAGAAACTAAAAAAGAAAATGTAAGAAGAGACAGATTTTATTTAGATAAATAAAATGTCCCTTTTCAATGATTCTACCTGTTCAGTAATTCTTCCTGTTATAGTGAACGCTCCCATTTACTCATCTAGCAGGGACCCGCGCGAAGCGCGGGTGTCCCGCTAGTCTAAGTAAACTTGGTAATTTAATGATAGGTCTATGTGTATACATTTATACATTTTATACATTTATACATTTATACATTTATTCATTTATACATTTATACATTTATACATTTATACATTTTATGTATATTATACACTCCCCCCCAACAGACCTAAAATTACAAATCATTAGATTTCCAAGTTTACTTCGAGGACTGTTAAATCAAAAAGCGGGGGGGGGGGGGGAATTGAAAAGAAGCGCAAGAAAGTTTGAAATCGAAGCGCGCAACGTGCGATTGTATATAATAGCAAAAGAAGTTTATAATTATACTGTACAAGCTTAGATGGTGTTTTCACTGAGCACAAAATTTTACTATAATCTTATAGCAAGATTCACCGAAATCTGTCTGTCTGTAGCTGTCTGTCTGTCTGTCTCTGTCCGCATCTTTGCTCGGAGACTAGGCGGGTCGCACATTCCTCAAATTTGGTTGGAGGGTGCAGCTTGATATGAGGAAGAACCAGTTTATATTTTTAAGGTTAAAGGTCAACGACCGGGTCAAGTCTAATTGAAGTATAATTGCTCCTATGGAGCTCAAACTTGTGGGTGTGTTCATCTTAGACTAACATGACTAACAAATAAAAGTTTCCACGGTGACCTTTTCGTCAGACCTACGGTTAAGAGGTCATAGGTCAAAAAAGGTAGAAATTTCAAATTGCTCATATAATTGAGCTCAAACTTTGTGGGTGGGTGTAACTTTGGCCAAGAAAGCTTAGGTTTGCGTCTGTTAGGTCATCCGTGGTCAAAGGTCAGGTCAAATTTCAAATTGATTGCGAAAGTCAGGTCAAATTGCAAAATGCTGCAATTGAGCTCAGCTGTGAGGAAAGTGATCCCAGCCAAAGGACAAACCCTGATTTTGAGATCTGCAAAAGCCACTATAACCATGATAGCCGAAAACCGCGAAATACGGGTAACCGCCTAGTATACCATAATTGGTATACACCGAGGGCACGGTGGCTCAGTGGATACGGCCTTGGACTCATAATCTGAGAGCTTGCTCGACGTGCGTGGGTTCGAGTCCCCGTCCCGCCACCGTGTTCGCTTGCCTCACCCCACCCAGGTGCAATGGGAAGCTGTTAGGGGTACTAAACGTGGTTCCGATTATTCTAATGACGGCGGAATAAATGTAAAGCGCTTTGAGGCTGTTTACGGCATAAAGCGCTATATAAATATCTACATTTTTTTTTTACAATAATTTGGAATTACTGATTCCAGAAAAAATGTAGGCCTAGTACTCATTTTATTTGATTCAAAAATATTATCATGTTTTGCCAAATGAAACATAGGCTATGATAATCATTATACACTAGGCCACGATAATTAACAAACACAACCCGGAAAAACAATAGGCCTAACAATCAAATTTTAATATTTTTGCATTTGGAGGGGAAATGGACCAAAAACGTGACATTTTGCACGTGTTGCTGTCACAAAACTCACCAAAGACGTGATACAAGTCCAAGCATTCAAAATTGTTATAATAGGGTATAGGCAAAGAGCTTGCTAGTAATTTTAATAGGCCTATTTGATTTTGATTTTGATAAATTCTCTGGAAAAGAAAAGAAAAGAAATGGGTTGGACCAAAATTGGAATAATACAATTAGAAGAAGAAGAAATCATATCTTGAAATCAGTATTTGGACTTGATTGTCACAGCCTAAAAAATTTTGTCAAAAATTGGTCGATCCTTCATGTAATTATTTCGTGTAGGGGCCTAATCTAATCCTAACTCTAACCCTAATCCTAACCCTAACCCTAAGCCTAATCCTAATCATAACCCTAATCCTAACCCTAACCCTAATCCTAACCCTAATCCTAACCCTAAACTAACCCTAACTCTAACTCTAACCCTAACCCTAATTTCGTGTAAAATTACATGAAGGAATAACCCAAAAATTGGCCAAATATTAAAATGTGTCTTTTACCCGGTCTTTTAT
This sequence comes from Amphiura filiformis, assembly GCF_039555335.1. NCBI lineage: Eukaryota > Metazoa > Echinodermata > Ophiuroidea > Amphilepidida > Amphiuridae > Amphiura > Amphiura filiformis. Next base: position 2,520,306 of record NC_092633.1, read on the forward strand.
TGCCAGTTAGTTCTTTCAAAAGATTAGAATATAGCTATGTTTCATTTATCCAAACAAATTAGCTCTTGTGGATGTAGGCCCCTATCAAATTTGATAGGGTAAGACACATTGTAAAAACCTCTTCTAAGGGTGTTTGCGGCCATCTTCAATTTGACCACTTAAGGGCCTAGGCCTACCTCGATCTGAAAAATGGAAACATAGGCCTAGAAATAGTAATTTCTTCTAGTAATAGTTGCCCTCAAAAGAGAATACTCCCAGTATAGGCCTACCTAAAGTAACATGCACGCGAAAATTTGCAATTGGGGCCATAGGCCTTACTTTATGCCCTATAATTCCTGACTGCCCCCCCCTTTCAAATTCGTTCCGCCGCCCCTGGCTTGCACAAAACTTTTGGGGGCCATCCTCTCCTTTTTAGAGGTACAAAACTTTTTTACAGCCCCCTTCATGTAGGCCTATTTCCGAACACTCCCTAAATAAGCCATTGATAACAACAGCGTCATCGATCACATCATCAATTTTATCCATTCATTGGGAAATGGCTTATCGATTATAACGGTACCTGATTGATGGGATCAAAAAGTTTTGTTTTGGTGACCTTAGACGACCTCAACTTATGCAAAGTAGTTTGAGGACACGGTCGTCTTACCGAACGAAGCAGTAATGGAATGTGAAATAGTGATCCGCATTTACTTATAAAATGCTTATAAAACGATCAAAATAACGAAAAAGCATAATAAATATTTTGATTGTTATTGATAACATACGTTGATTAAAAATACCAGCTTACGAAAAGCATTTGAATGTTTTATTTTTTGTATGTTGATGGCACTACTTTATTTCGAGAGAATACAACTTGAGGGCGTTGAGTTAGCAGGCCAGTGTATTCGCTCATTCATAGCATATCATACTGTATTTGACCTCTCTGTGGTTTGTCGTGTTTTTCTTTGATTTTATACGAATATCTCGTTCTTAGGCAAGAACAGTGTGTATGTGGACTGTCGTCCGTGGAATTGGAAGTCTAAGTGATCTTTAAGAGGACTTGAGAAAGTGTAGAAATCTGTCGGAAGATTTTGTTTGTTGGTGCACTGTGCCAGTGAAATTCCAGGTAAGGACAACTTCCACCAAAATACCCATTCAATAACACACTCACACTGTGTGCGTGTGTGTTGATCAATTGCTCTCGCTCTATTGCGTGCTATGCCATGTTTCCCTGATATGAATGTTAGTTGCTCATATCATACTATAATGCTGTTCATTTGCTAAGAAATCACAAACATGATCAGACTAAATTAAGATTTTCTTCCCTGTGTCGTGGGCCTAGTAATTAATAGTGCTATCCCAAGACAAGCCTTAGTTCCATGCATGTACCAACCAACCAAGGCCATACACATTGGTTTGTGCTTAGCAAAGCAAATGATTTCCCTATTGTAAAAACACTGAGTTCATCGTTCGGCCTTGGAGTAGGGTAAAGCACTTTCTCTTGTGGTAACTCACACACTGAGAGACTACAGTCTCAGTGTCTCTGAGTTTGCCTATTGCTCAGTAACCGCAGAAACGGAATGTGCGAAATACAGTATTGTGACAAAAACAGAAGAAAGGAATTAGTTTAGCAATGAATGATATTGCATTAATTTTTGAAGCAAAATTTTTGGGGAAAACAAAAACAAAAAACAGATGTTTTTTAATTTAAAAATAATATGCTACTACTTTACCGTAGGCCTCTACCTCTTTTCTTATAATTACAAAATTATTTTTCTAACATAAGAAAAATCTGTAATTTAAGGTAAAGATTTCCATTTTATATTTATATAATATTACCATAACTTGATTGCTAATAGCCTCATCCCCAGAACCCCAGATTTTATTGGAAGTGGTATAAATTTTGGTATCCGAAGAAGGATGCTGGTACTATTTTTTTCATTTACCCTGTGAATGTGTGAAATTGTAGGGCTGAAATATATTTAGTTGAATGTCACAAATGAAATGGTGCACCTTTTTGGTCGACCAATAATTAATACACAGTATTCCTATTGGTCTAGAAAATCGCATTTATATATTTATTCAAAACAAATTGAAATTACGGACGTGAAATTTCACAGATGGGAATTGGTGGTCATTCAATCAAGCTGAAAACTTTATAATGGTAAATCGGACCATAGAATAATAAATAAAATATATCCCATTTCTGACACAATGTTTAATATGTTCTAATATCCCACTTCTGACACCAATTATGTTCTGGTCTAATAATATCCTACTTCTGACACCAAATATGTTCTAGTATTTTTTTTACTAGTAATATCCCACTCCTGACACCAATTAAAACCTTTTCTGATCAAATATCCTACTTTTGACACCATATAATTATGTATGCTGGATTGCTGGGTCTAATATCCCACTTCTAACACCATATATTTGGGTGAATCTGGTCTAATATTCCACATATGACATGAGTGATATCAAGTGCATTCTGGTCATATCCTACATGTACTTCTGACACAATATTAATAAGTTGTAATATCCCAGTTCTGACACCAAGTATCTGGTTGGTTCTGGTCTAAGTAATATCTTACTTCTGACACCGAATACATTCTATACGATCAGATCTAGTAATATCCCACTTCTGACACCATTATTATACATGTATGCGGGTCTAATACAGGGACTGCCTTATGAGAAGAGCAAGAGCAATCAGTCTCTACTTTTCTCCATAGGAGATTTTAGCTCTCCTTAGTTGACCATTCTCTCCTTACATTCTATTGTAAATGCTCCAACAGCTCTCCTTGAAGGCTCCAGAAGAGCTATTTAATGCTCTCCTGCAAATTCTAAAAGACAGTCCCTGCTTATATCCCACTTCTAACACCATATTTTCTGGTGAATCTGGTCTAATATTCCAAATGAGGGATGAGGCAAACCTTGTAGTATATCGGACACAAGTGAACTTGTAGGCCTAGACCTGTCAGTGGCATAGCCAAGGGGGGGGGGGCAGCTCCGCCCTGTGAAAAGTCTTGCCCCCTCTTGCCCCCCCTGTGGGATGGTGACCGCCCGACATTTAAGACTTTTTGTGTTTCTGACAAAATTTACATTATATTTTGGCATTTTAACCTAAAAAGTGCCAATATTTGCGTGCTTCGCGCGAATTTATTCACTTTCTGTACCATATTTCACCAGTTTAGCTTCAATATGGCAAAATTGCTCGCGCGCTTCGCATGCAATTGTAACATTAACTTATTTTGTCGCCAAAAGGTGCCCCCTTAAAATTTGTCTTGCCCCCCCGTCTGAAAAAGTGCTGGCTACGCCACTGAGACCCGTGGGGAGTTCATTACATATTGTGTTATATCACCAGTGCATTTAACATTGCCTCTGTGCATACAGTACATGTATGTAAAATTGTCTCTGTGTATATTTCAGCCTAATTATAGGAATCAAAAGCTAGCTGCGTTTGATTGGACGCACAACTGTAAAACTTGGTCGGAAATGGGCATCTCACAAAATTACGTTTTGTGTGTCCTTACATGAGGTGAGGTTTCCCCGTATTACATTATTACATAATGTGTCGGGGAAACAGGCAACACAATTTTACAGGGTTTTTGATATCAAGTAACGCATCGCAGTTTCATGCAAATATTTGACTATTTCCTTCTATTTTCCTGATGAAATTTTAAAGATTTATAATGTAATTTATATTATTGTCGATAACAAATTACATGAATGCAAACACTTTACTATAGAATAGACATTTGTATTTTTGCTGTCATGTTTTGAGCTTTACGCTTAAAAGGGCATCGCATGTCACGGTGGCAGTTGCGCTGTCATAAGAATTTCCATGAAGTGTCTTGACCGGGAAATCGAGTTGCATGATGGGTGTGGTTAAAGGTCAATGATGCTAAGTTGCTAACTCATTTACTGATTGGTCGAGGTTATTAATTAAACTATTACCGTATTCGTCCGAGTATAGTTTGGAGTGTCCTTGGACCTAGACCTAGATGCTAGGATCATTCATGGTTGACCTAAAAAAAAAATTTTAAATTCGAGTATAATCCCACCCCCCAATTGTGAAAAATTTTCACATAAAAACGGGTGGGACTATACTCGGACCAATACGGTAATTTAAAATGCATGTTGCAGGTTTAGAAAATACCAAAAATATGTTGTTTCATGGCAAGTATATTAAATAAGCTTAGCGTATTAACATGGGCATGTTGGTGGGCAATGGAATGTGGGACTTAAATCTGTTAATTTCACATTCCTTCAACACATTTAGGGTGACTTCGTCATTGCATCACCTGGTCTTTTGGAATTTGCAGGAGAGCATTGAATAGCTAGCTCTTCTGGCACCTTCAAGGAGAGCTGTCTGGAGCATTTACAATAGAATGAAAGGAGAGAATGGTCAACTAAGGAGAGCTATAAATCACTCTCCTATAGAGTGTATGCAATAAACCAACCGGAACGGTATAACAATTGAAATGGCAGCCATGCAGGAGGACAGTTCTAAGATAACGATGACAGAGAGGGACAGGTCTCTATGATTCCATAACCATTCATAGTACCTATCACATTTTATTGTACCGTACTACTATTGAATTTTCCTGTGATACCTTATGGAGAACAACATTTTATTTAAATGAGGATGACTCTGTTATGATATGAGTGACGTCGTATTGCATACCCTCTATATCACATTTAAGGAGAGCAGTAGAGAGTGATTACTCCCGCTCTCCTCAAAAGGCAGTCCCTGATTTTGTAAGATTTTATAAGTCAATATGGTATGTTTTGGAAAGAAAACTTTGAATTTATATCAAATTAAAAAGTGTACATTTTATAAAACATACATTGTACATGTACTTCCATCAAAAATGCATGAAAATGTCATCTCCCCAGACACTTCAGGAAACAATTTAGGTGAAAATATTTGTGCAATTCCATGCCAAACTTGGCATGATGAATCAAAATGCAAAGGTCATGTGGTAAAGATTTCAGGTTTACAGTGAATTGAACTGAGACTAGAGGAGATACCCAAATCATGTGAAACTAAAATAGAATCATTAATCATTGAATTTCCTTTGTTTCCATTGATTAGAAGATCAGCATGTCATTGGATTGGAAAGGCGCAAAGCGTGGCCCAATCGGGCAAATACCACAATTGCATCCTTTCGATGTATTATTTGATATCCGGGCCTACATGTATGAGGCTCGTATGTTGGCTTTTACTGGTATCTTTAATGCATTGTACTTGAGCTATAATCAACTACTTGCAATTAGTTTTAAATCTCCATGGTGGCTATAGTTATAGTGTTTCTACTTGGCAACTTGGTTTTCATATGCGATATTATGTTGTACGTACAAATATACTAGCAGTACAGATCCTGGAAATTATATATTGTATTGTTTCTTTCCATATTTCACATTCATAATACGGTACTGGTTACTTGTCATGTCATCTTTTCATTTAGAAAGCCCAGATGATAACGATACAACCACTGACATAGTGACATGTCAAAAATGTAAACAAAAATGGCCGATATCAGAGAGGTCAACTAGGTTGCGCACACACACTGAGTTTGTTCAAATTTACCATCCGGGGAGAGATAGCCATCCATGAGCCAGCCTTTTGCGATATCATACAGCAGTTACATACACCAGTAGCGAGCATGCGGTGTTGTAGTCTGGAATCATACTGAAAAGCAAATAACATATTTTCACATAGAGTTAGATTTAACCTGACCTTCAATTAGGAATTCAAACAAACTCATGTGTCAGGACAGAGTTCTTTGACCCATTATGATTGTACAGTCATAGAATGACCTTTTGTTGACTTGGGTACAAAAACTCATACTCCACAACTTGAGGTCAATTTTTGAGCTATGATTAGTGAATGGAGGTTAATGAGCTATGACACTGACTATGAGGCTATTTTGGCTTGTTGAGTGTGTGCTGAGAATCTCTCTGAATGCAAACAGTGAACGATAAGGGTGTAGTACATGAAAGTATTTACATTTATGTTTAAAAATAATAAGAAAGTGCTGATAATATTGCACCCACATTGTATTATTTTATTGTATTGAAATTGATCATTAGGCCTAAATCAAAGTTTCATTTATCGGTACGTACTGGGTTTGTTCCATTAAAGCAGAACCAGGGCAGCTAGGGCACCCAATGCAAGCTTTTTTGGTAGGTGCATGCTTATTTGTTGCCAATTGTTTACAATTAGGCCTACGTATACCCTGTAGTACACCATCTGGGTTATCCGTTAGGGTGCCACCAAGTGATAGGGATCATGTATATCCTGTTTTAAAATGTCCGTTCATACCACGCTGCAATTGCTTTGTGGTGCGGTGCGAGTTGCGTGGAGTTGTGGCCAAAAGTAATTGATATCAGCAATGCACCGCAAACCAATTGCAGGGTAGCAGGGCCTAGATTTCGACGAGAATCATAGAATCGATTCTCGTACTGATTCTTGTAAGATTTGGTTGCGAGAATCCGCTTCTCAATTGTATCATACAGTAAGTGCAATGACTGATGAATTTTGATTCTCGCAAACCAAGACGAAATCTAGGCCCTGGGTAGGGGCAGGGAAGGGGGAAGTTTTAAAGACAACTTTCAATGGTGGTGGTGGTGGGGGGGGGATTTGATGTAAATGGGCAAAAAGTGTACAAATTAAAAATATATCATATTAGTCAGCGTCCCATGGAGGATGTCCAGTATGACAATAAAGAAGACTGGTAGCTTGGATGCATAATTGAAGGAATTGGAATACTTAATTTGAGTTTGAGTTTTGGTGACCACACAATTTTTGAAGTGTTTTAAATAATTTTTATGTGCATACTGAATTTAATTTTGATTTTTAAAACCAGTATTTTATCAAAGAAATTAAATGTATCGTGTGTATACCAATACCAGTTGAGGTGATTGCTAAACCAATATTAGTTCAGTGGCATAAATAATGATGTACTTTCCCAAGATATGACGATTTAGTGTGACACTGACGATGAGTCTGTTTCAATTGGATTAGAAGCTTGCACTGAGGATTAGAGATGAGCTGCAGGGACTTTAGGGTAAAATACGAGTGCACTTGTACTTTCTAATACTATATATTATTGGTACCGTATTATATAAGATATGGATATCAATTTGTTTGATGATATAAAAATGTAGTTACACATAGTATTCAGCAGATTTTAGTGTTTTTGCTCCCTTCATATTCAATGATCGTGACTATAAATTGATGTATCGTATAAAATCCCTTTAAAAGGGATGTGCACGAAGGCAGTTACTATTAGACATGGAAATTGTGGCTTGCAGTGTAAGAGAAGGGGAGATAGTACTAAAATGCTGCAGTATGATAGATGGCGAGAAGTTATGGAATTTTGACATTTTGGAGATGACAGCAATGGCCCTTTTCAATCTTCAAATTGAGAAATATGAAAAATTAAGTTTTAGACCAAATTTGTTATCAATATCATGTCATATCATGAACTAGGATCTATGCCTAGTTATATCTCAATTTTGGCTTTTAGTTTTTCACGCTTTGCTAATTTTGAACAGTTTCCCTTAGTTTTTAAAATTCACAAAGTTTTCCTTTCATTCTTTCATACATGAAAAGAATATATTTGCTTGTTGTTATTTTTGCGGTACCGGGGTTCTAGCAGCATATAACGTGAAAAGCGCGAAAATGAATGTAGGGTGAAAATGTTCATAGGAGCAGCGTTCGAAATTTTGGTTGTCCGGTTGCCCGGGACAACTAAAAAAGTTGCAGGACAACCAAAAATAATGATTCGGTTGTCCGCCGGACGACCATAAATCTAGCCAAAAGTCACATTTGTAGGCCTACGGACAACCAAAAACTTAGACGGACAACCAGAAATTGTAATCTGGTTGTCCGTGGGACAACCATTTATTTTTCCTAAATTCGAACACTGCATACTAGTGCATAGGAGCTGAGAAAATTGCATCATTTTTGAATAACTGCCATTTTACACAGTAAAGTATAGTGTGGAGTCTGTGGACGTATAAAAGGCATGTTGGTAGCAATATAGGATATAGCGAAACACAATGTTTGTTGTGCCTTCTTCTATGGAAACACGCTATAAGGTTGAGTGGGTATGATCAGTTTCCTTATTACTACATGTGGGCTGTTCACTGCCATTGCCAGGATTTCCAGGTCCATTAATTGAAAATAAGTACCAAAAGTTGTTGCACAATTGCATGTTCTATTGATCTGCTTGATGATAGTTTGTAGTCACAAACCGGAACAAAACGTTGGGTTGCTGCACTGCGAAAAGTGCTACTTTAGTTGGTTGCTATTGTACATGTACTGTACAAGGTATCTGAAATAATCAAGTCAAATTTGATATTATTATTTCTTTCATCATAGTCATACATGTACCAGGGACTGTCTTTTGAGAAGAGTGAGAGCAATCACTCTCTACTGTTCTTCTTAAATCTGATAGGAGATTGATTTACAGCTCTCCTTAGTTGACCATTCTCTCCTTACATTGTACTGTCAATGCTCTAAACAGCTTCCCTTGAAAGCGCCAGAAGAGCTATTTATTTCTCTCCTGCAAATTCCAAAAGACAGTCCCTGATGTTACTGTTTTTAGAGAGTTGTTTTAATTTTCTGTGACTTGACATGTTTTTTTATTATAAAAGGTCTATCTTTCTCCTTCCATAACTTCCAAAAAGATCTTCTTTTAATCTTTTTCCCCATACCCAGAGAATATGCCAGTTTATATACCCCTTTGTACTTGTCAATGACCAGTGGCTTTGGAAGATAGTTTTTAATATAAGGGAGAGGGACTGACAAAACCAAATTTTGTTGATGATGACCTGTTCTGGGGGGTCCCCCAAAGTCAGAAAATATGGCCCAAAATTGGTCAAAAACTGCAATATTTTTTGGTAACTGATGACAGTGTTATTATCACTTGAATTTATTTGGGGGCTGAAGGATACTCAATCCCCAGCACACAGTGCTGGGATGCTACCCACTCCTCCCCAGTTCCGAAGCCTATAGTCATTAGTGACATTGTTATAAAATTTGCCTGTTTTGAAATGGAGGTGGTTCTGTTTCAAGAGAGTATACATAGTAGATAGCAGTCCAACTCTGTAAACTTAAAATCCACCCTGTATGGGATGGGTTGTGACTTTATCTCTTTCTGTCATGCAAGAACAAGAAACTTGGAGACTTTCCAGAGAGGTGTTTGCTGGATGGATATATGCAGCTCTGCAAACTGACATTTTTGACTTGTCTTATTCTTGGAAGGTATTTCCTTGCCCTCTGGGCATCCTTGATAGTTTATGTCACCAATGGACGGTTCAAGATCAGATATTTTGCAACTTTATATTATCTTAGGAGTCCTTGCTTTTGTGTCTAAAGTGTGTCATTCATGCTTTGCTTAATTTCTCTATCTCATAAAAGGGAGTGGTAAATACTGGCCTTATTAGTACTCAGCAATAATTCCCACCATAATCATTTCATTTGATCATCTATTTGGTCGTTACATAATTTGTCTGGATTTTTGTGTTTAATTATGGAAATAAGGAGAACAATTAACAAAAACTTGTTTTACGGATGGGGTTGGTCAGTCAGGATTTTTATTAATTTTGTATTTCTAGAAGAGACTAATGACCACAAAAAATCACTAAAAATTTTTGGAAAAAAATCTCTTGCAAAAAGTGTCAGTCAAAATCAATTTATTTCGGCAAAAAAACTGATGTTTTTACCTGCGTGCACGGTACAGCTAAGGAAAAAAACTTAAGGTGAAGGTGCGCTATCCAAAACTATTATAATTTTGCATTGCGCTGTCGCTGGCGGTGTTTATAAACATAATATTTAACAGTTACAAATTACAGACCCTCCATGTTTTGTTAGAATCAGGGGTGTCTGAAAATAGCTATAATGATAATTGCCTGACAAAAGCCGCTTGAATGAAAATCGAACTGACCTTTGACGACACAGCTATAGTATAAGATTACTAATCCTAAAACTGTGTCAAAGTTGATAGTATCTAATATAAGATATTGTCTATAGTGGAATTTCATCTGCAGATCTTCATGATCATCAGTGTAATGTTTCAAACAGTTCCAGAGTTTGTATTACAGTTGTGTTAACTGTTGTATTGCCATGTACCGCAGGGATAAATCTGATGTGAGTGACATTTACAGAGATTTCATGCTTTGCATTCCGACAAGTTCTGCTACGTGGATCCCTCTACTGCCGCCACTGTGTGTGCCTATAGTGTTAGTTGGCCCGTACTGCAACATGTTATTCGCGTGCTAACATAGGATGATTGGTAATAACATGGTTATAAATGTTACAAGGAGATGAAAGAGTCAGTGATAATGTTTACAATGTGTTAACAGTTTGTCACGCTGCAGTAGTTTGATTTTCATCTATAGTACTTTTGTATAACTCATATATCCAACAATGCAAATAAGTTGGATTATCAGGCATGAGAATTTTCCTGCTTTTTTTTTTTTGTGGTCCAAATTTCCGCACTTTCCACCTTTTTAGCCTCATTTCACCAAAAGCTTTTTCTGGCTTTTTCAAACTTTTCAGGTTTTTTCATGGATGATCATTCTCATGCCTGGATTATACTTTGCTTACTGATTGAATTGTGGGCTCTTGTTTGAATCTTTGTTATAAACCTGGACCCTGCACTCCATATGTCCACGCCTCCACGGATAGGCATGCGTGTGAGCGCGCACTTTGAAAACAACCCCTTTTGCATCTCATTTTGCAAAGGTTTCAGGTAAACGTCCCGCAAATTTTATGCCCTTCAACAATATCCTTGTTTTTTGCTAAAACGCGAACAACACGTGAAAAGAATGGGCTCGCACCGGGATTGTTATGGGAATCCAATAACGATTCAATCAGCGAATCGGAACCCCACTACCTTTTGTGGATCATCATCTTTTGTTTTCATTAACTTCCACTCTAACTAAAAAACGAAGATTTATTTATAGGCCTATATGTTCGCATTTAAACATTGGAAAAAAGTTGAATAATTTTGAATTTTTGAATTTTATCATCATTTGTTTACTACACTGAACAAACACACTTTAATTGGATATAAACATCATCTTGTGTCACCAGGATTAAACAAGCAAAATTTGACAAGTTAATTCTGTTTTTTGGAGGGCCAAAACAAAAAGGCAATAAAACTACAAAATTACGATTCCCAAAGGCATGTAATACACATGTTTTAGGAAAAATCTTCCAGAAATTGGTAAAACAATGTGCACTCCACTCCAGGTATTTGATTAAAATTACAGAAATCATTGCTTTCTGGGTTATGACCTCTGAATGAAGGAACCTCTGCAATAATGGAGGACTTTAATACCAGAAAATTGAGGAAAAACAATCAAAAGTTGTTCCAGCATTTTTATTGAAAGGACTCAAAATGAGTAATGGGGAAAATGTGTTTGTTTTTCCCACAAGTTTGCCATTCCGTTGACTTTTCGGTTACAGATGAATCAGATCGATTAACCTTAACCCTAAACTTCACCCTAACCGTAAGCCCTAATCCTAACCCTAAACAGTATATCTCTAATCCAAAACCTAACCATAACACTAATCCTAAAACCCTTTATACCCTAAATCTAACCCTATCCCTACCACTATAAACTGTAACCCTAATGCTTACCTAACCCTAACTTTATTCCTAGCTTGATAATCCTATCCGAAAATGCTCTAAACTCGTTTTGGACTAATGATCCTTTGGACTAACAGGCTTTTCCCGACTTCTCTGTGTCATGTTCCTGATGCTGTGATTTGTTAAAATGGAGAACTTTGGTTAGTCAGAATAATGAGAGGGGAACAGATGGAGATGACAGAAAAAATGAAATTGTTTCTATTCAATTCTTACTGGAGCAAGCAATTTCCTTTTGCTACATTTTAATAGAGCCGCCTGCCTGCATAGAACTGGCAGTGAGGTCAGTAATTCGGTTTTAGATCGTGGTGAGCATTCTATCGTATGACTGAATACAATAGCCACAGGGTCAAATCGGCCAGGAAAGAAATTCTATTCAGTGCTGTGAAAGACAGCGAGTAAAATGGTCACAACACCTTGGAGCGGAGCCATTCAGTCATAGAGACCTGGCATATGGGCTTGTAACATTGCACTAGCAGGCATGTTGTGTTGGTGTCGCAAGCTAGTTTGGAGTTACAAGCCAGGAAAATAATGAAATAAAATTTCAGTACTCAGCCAGCTGATGGTAAGAGTTCGGTTTTTAACCAAAATTGGCTTTCGCGTACTACGTTTTAAGATTGTGACAGTGTTAAGAGTCGCCGAGTACTTAATCTTGTTTGTCCGCTGGAAAATATATTATTAGATTGTTACCAAGAACAAGTGGAACATTTTTGGGAGTAGAAATAATTTTGTTATGCTTGATATAAGCGGGAGTAAAACGTGTGTGCTGTGCAAACGTGTGTGCTGTGCAGATGCCTCAGGAAGTTTACCACCAGTGGCCCAACTTGTGAAAACAGACAACTCTGTATTTTTTCTGCAACTTTGTAAGTTTGTAATCTTATTTTTTTTTAAATTCTTATACTTATATTTTATTTTAATGTATAATTTAATAGTTTCCTGTACATGAAGTGTACCGGTCATTTTACTCTTGTTTAAACAACAGAAAGCCGCTATGAATGGTAGTGAAGGATCGCATATTCTTAATGCAAATGATCTCAGGCACCCAGCAGGGGTGTAGAATTTCGGGCGCACACAAAGGCAGGACGTGTGTTCTGTATAGTGGAAGATATTTCTTTTTCCCTCCCTCTTTGCACCCTCTTTTATGCCAGGACATTGGCCCTGCCTGATTACAAGGGCAATAACCTAGCTTTTAAAATAAGGGTTAAGTATTTTACCCAATAGTCAATTATGAGCTGGATAAAGTTCCACACTTGGCTGTGGATCAGATTTTAGAACCAGTGTGTTTGAATTTGATCAAAACAAAGGTTAAGAACCAGCCTCAAAAAAGTACAATTTTAGTAAAATTCTGGTTACTGTATTTGAACTAATACCTGGGTGCTTAAGTTGGTCAGTTTTAGGGGGTGCTTATTGATATTATATTATGAAATGAAAGTTATGAATGGGAATTTACATTCAAAATAGGCCTAGATGTAGTATCTGAAGTCAAAATCATCATTACTAAACTGGAAGGATTAGAAGGGTTTTTTTATTCAGACATTTCATGGAATTAAGTTTATACATGTGCATTAAACAGGGGTGTGAAATCTCCTCTTTTAAGCTGGAGGCAAAATTTTAGCTGTTTCTTTCATTTTCAGCCCATTTTGAGCATATTTTAGTGCTTTTCCTCTTTTTTGAACAAAGTTCCTCTTTTTCAATAGAGGTCACTCACACCCCTGATTAAAAAGGGGTGCTTTAGACTGTTGTCATTCTAATTTCTGTAGGGGTGCTTATTGGGGAGAGACATTAATTACATTGAATGCAGTGTTTCAGATCCTGTGTTGTATAAAGAGTGAAAATAACATATCTAAAATCAGCGGTGTTTGATGTTGATGAATCTTGCTGACTATGCCCCAGAAATGAATAGGCCCCAATTGCCATACTGTCCTGGAAACCAGTCAGCCACATCACATCCACTGTAGCAATATGATATTAAATCATAGACTCTCTACTGTCTATGATTAAATGTGCGTCCCATCATAGCATAGCTTATTCAAACAATGAAGTGAACCATCAAAATCATCATGGTATTATATGATATTTGATGGAATTTGGTTGCTCAGGTACATTGAAAAGGGGGTGCTTAGTCTGATTACGCAGAACACTTGAACAATTCTGATGGGGCACTTATTAGGGGAGGGTGCTAATTGGGTCGATGAAACCAAGCATGTTAATACATGATTTTACTAGTAATATCCTGGCTATGAGATGCTAAAGGTAGGCGAAATGATTTTTGTGTTGCCCGGAGCCCTGGATGAATGGTCATCATACGGAATTGAAATTGCAGCTACATACTAAAACTATCATACTTGTGATTGTGCTTTCCATCATGCATCATACATTTGGTAAATTATTTCTTTAATTGTTGTCAGATCCAATTTTTGGAGTTAAAAAGTTGAAAGTTCTCTCTTGACTTTATAATTCATGATTATGCAATGATTACAGTTTGCAAGGACATAACCAAAAGCATCCAATTTGTGTGGAGTAGCAGATGTGTAGCCTTCAGAACTTAATTATGTTGGCATCATTATCTGATGAGGACAACAAGATGATGGTAATAAACTAGATCTGTCCATATGCGGCGGGGATTGGAGAGACCGTGACAATATTGATGGATTCGCTAATTTTCCCTGAAGATAGAAAATGAAGCACTAATTGGTTGTTATTCAAGGTTTGCGGAAATGACAACCAACATAGTGACCGTTGTAGGCCTACCTTTAAAAATGTTGGTTTTTGTTTGAAAAAAAAAAGGCTATTAAATACATCTGGAGATTTATTTTCTTTGCTTCATATGGCTTAGGCCTGGTATCGACTGTCGTACTATGTGTCGTATTATCGTTGATATGTCCTTAAATGCGACATGTCAAAATAAATTGTCCTTTTTTGACACTTAACGGCACACATCAAAAAGAAAAAGAATAAAATTTCCATGCTATTTTGTCCGAATAAGCTTACCGTATGATCATGTTTTCATCAGAAAATCAAAAATTAACTCCCAAAGTTGACCCGAACCCGGAAGTATGTTTACACCGGAAGTCGGCAATCGTAACTCATATCTGCGTGATTTAAGCTTGTCTATCAACTTTTTTCGAAGTGTTGAGTTAGAAACCATGTGTCGATAACAGGCCTAATATGGCTTCTGTATTTATAACTATTAAATTCTGCATACATTTTTGCACTTTAACCACTGACCAGCTTTTTCACAGTTTTTTACTTTTAATTACACAAATTTCAAATCCAGAAATGTAATTAGCTGGTATAAATGCAAAAATTGAGAAAAAAAACACTGGTAGTACATGTACCTTTAAAATGAGCAAAAATATGAAATTCCAGGATCTGTGGTTGAATTGAACATTCATTCATTCATTGAGGTGATTACCTGATTTACACAGCCTTCCCCCCTATATGTTTCATTTTATTTATTAGATGGTCTGAAGAAAAACATGGATCCGAACTGCTGGGTTAATTTAAATCAAAAATTTTGAAATAAGAAAACACCCCCAGCATAAACAGAAATTTCCATATTGAATGAATCTGTTGAATGTAACATGGCCCGTCAAATCATATGGTGTCTGTTGTTTTTCATGACTGAGACTGAGCCAAGTTTAGGCCGTGTTATAGCATCACAATTTTCCCGTTTCCTTCCAGTTTATTCATCACTTCCTTCCCTTTTCTCACTAGCTATAGCAGATTGGTTGCTGAGAGAGCGATAGAGTCTCAAGTGCATGGACTTTTGTGTCATATTTGGTTTTCTGTGTCTATAAACAGTTGTTCCAGAATTTGTCATATTTGAACAGAACAGGTCACATAGAAGGCTGCCTTTATGATGATCAGTTGTGATGTTACATTAATTCCTGATTTAGAGGGAAAACTTGCTGAATTTTCATGTTTGACAAGAGAAGATCGAGGAGATGAAAAGAGAGAAATTGTAAATAGAGGACAATTTCTTATTGTTTAACTACATTTATGCTGCGCCTTTTTCAACAGTTTCAAAGTGCAAAAAGCAAGAGTAAAATGATCAAAGTCAGAAAACACTGTCACAATATTATGGAGAAAGAGATGTTTTGAGCATGATTTTGAATGAATCAAGAGTAACAGTAAGGCAGCACTTCTTGAACAAACACAGGTAAGGTGTTCTACAAATGGAGCTGCCACTGGAAAGGCTCTGTCTCCCACGTCCCCTTCTTGGAAGAGGTACTACAAAGAAATTGCTATCAGCCTTGAAGCAATTCTTCATAATAGTGAGGAAATGAATCGGACTTTCGTTTCAATGGTTTACTGTTAACTTTTTCTCATTTGTAATGTATGTAGGCTAATGTGTGTGTTACAATATCTCCCTTGTAATATAGTAGTATTATTATATATTATTATTATATATACTGCGCCAATAAAGGATCCTTACAGTTGGAAAAATAATCACAATTTCAAAACTGAACAATATTTGGGTAAATTTGTTTTTTGAATAGATGCACTATCTCATCCTGCACATTATGACACCACATTGAATCCAATGTGACCTCTAGAAGTAAAGTTACAAGCAATTGAATAGACGAGGGTCCAATTTTAAAAGTGACAAACTGGCCTATACAAGGCGTAAAAAGATTCCAACAAGCGAAACAAAGAGACAACACAGTTTCTTCAATGAAGCGTTATTTAAAGCAGTTTTTATTTCAGTTTTTACTTCTCTATATTTTTCATAACTTTCATTTTATTTGTCAGTTCTTTTGTTTCAGTTTTCTTTTTATTCCTTTTGTTTTTAAATTAAAGCCAAACGCATAAATTAGCCATTCACCACTCTCAAACCAGATGTCTAGTCTGTGGAGTTTTGAATAGGCCAGTTTGTCACTTTTAAAACTGGACCTTCGTCTAATCAAATGCTTGTAACTTTGCTTCTTGAAGTCACATTGGATTCAATGTGGTGTCATAATGTGCAGGATTAAATAGTGCATCTATTAAAAAAACAAATTTACCCAAATATTGTTCAGTTTTGAAATTGTGATTATTTTTCCAACTGTAAGGATACTTTATTGGCGCAGTATAGTATTATTACTATTTAGTATTATACTAGTATTATAGGGACTCAGTACACCGGTCGATCTTACCGTTCAGATGTTGATTAAGATACTTCTTGCATCGATCCCGAGATGCGTAAAAAACCAATAGTCATTTTGTCCCACATAAATGAATAAATAACAAAAACCCCGATCCCCGGTGGACTCACCCAAAAGGTGACGTCACACCATATGATCGTCCCTTATTCTCCTTGGTCTCCGACTGACACAGGCGTGCTTATCGAT
Organism: Amphiura filiformis; assembly: GCF_039555335.1. Lineage (NCBI taxonomy): Eukaryota > Metazoa > Echinodermata > Ophiuroidea > Amphilepidida > Amphiuridae > Amphiura > Amphiura filiformis. The sequence goes on from NC_092633.1 coordinate 2,537,287, forward strand.
TGTTCATAGCACTGTGTATCAATTTCTCGACCGAGGCGAGATATACGGTTGTAGTTTCACACCTTAGGTAAAACCAAACCGGTATTGTTCGGCTGAGGATAGTTTTGACGGCATTTTCTGGCGAAAAAGTGACAAAAACGATCCAAAACTTAGCTACATATCGTGCCTCCGTTTGTATCACGGGACACACGAGCAATTCAAAATGGCCGCTCGTTGGCGCCATTCATTTTGTTTCCCACGTAAAACAACCATTGCAGCCTGTAAGTTACAATAGATGTTTGTACATACACATTGTATTTCATGTACGGTAGGTTATTGTTGCTATGTTAGGGTGATTACTCTATCGTTATGTCTTCATTACCGTCCAATAAAGACGAGTTAATCAGATATTCATACGGTGGGGATTGGTAGGGACCCGTCTGACATTTTAGTAATAAAGTTAGCCAGTCCTTACTTTACCACTAACGTTAGCGACCAGCCTCCGTGCTCAGGTTTGCTTACTGGGCTTGAGTCGCGTGTTGGGGGGGGTAGTGCCCCCCTCCCTTTCTCCTCGCCGCCTCGGCCCTGTCGGGCTTGCCCTTCCCTGGTGACGGAGCGGGACCCACACCCGCTCTGTTTCACCCACAGGGAGTGCTCACGATCTTCTAGATGTCTTTCTTTTGCTTAGGACTCTCCGAGTTCCAGCTTGACGATTGGGATAGGCTCCGTCATCGCCATAAGACGAAGAAGAATTCTACCAAGGGCACTGGTAAGGTCGTCACGGTGGATTCTGCTGTGACAGCCCCTATGGGTCATGGCAGGTCTGCTTAAGGGGCTCGGTCCCCGGACAAGCAGGCGGTTCCTTCGGGACTGCTAAGCGCGTCCAAAGGCTCAGCAGCCAGCGAAAGCACTGACTATACGTCGGAGCAAAGTAGCAGGCAGCAGAGCGGTAACCACCAGCGAAAACCCTAGCGGGTTTTGCAGCAGGAGGATACCAGTCGACACGGTAGATTCTGCTGTGACAGCCCCTATGGGTCATGGCAGGTCTGCTTAAGGGGCTCCGGTCCCCGGACAAGCAGGCGGTTCCTTCGGGACTGCTAAGCGCGTCCAAAGGCTCAGCAGCCAGCGAAAGCACTGACTATACGTCGGAGCAAAGTAGCAGGCAGCAGAGCGGTAACCACCAGCGAAAACCCTAAGCGGGTTTTGTAGCAGGAGGATACCAGCCCTCAGCGAAAATCCTCACGGGTTTTTAGCAGGAGGACACCCGTCTGTTGCAGGCATGTCTCACGGGCTCAAACAGCCACAGTAGTAGCCAGCGACGGGCAGCATGCAAGGGTACCCGGGCTTGCCTGGGTTGAACCCTAGCATGCATGGGTTCAGCAGAGACGATACCGCTGCTAACGCTGTGGGTGTAGTCTTAGCAGAACCAACTGGGGTTGTCACACGGCAGCGTTCCATGGCGGGACCGCCGAGTGATACCCTGGGCCCTAGAATAGCTGCTGGCTGTCCACAGGGACTGGCTGGCGATTATTCAGGGGTTGGGCTCGCAGTCTCTCACGGGGCAGCGACCCAGGTGCATTCGGTGGCAGCTACAAAGACGAGCTACGGCTTGACTTCAGTGGTAGCCGCTATGCACCCGCCCATAGCTGCCGTGAGTGGTCCGCCACACACAGCGACCTTGGGCGAAGCTCTAGAGGGTACAGTGAGTAGCTTGAACAGCCTAGCTGATCAACAACCCACTTATGTCCTCGAGAGCCAGCGGAGCGTGGGTGATCCATTACCGTCAATGGGTCAATTACCCTCTCTTGATCGATCACTGTCAAATCAACAGGGCATAGCTCCATTGATTGACGCTGCCTATTCAGGTGGCGAGGTGATTGATCGGTGTTATTCACGCTCAGCTACCCGTGGTACTAGGCAAGCTCCCTCTAGCCAAGGGACAGCCGGTAAGCGGGTACCCATACACACGGCTTGATCTCCTTGCGGGGAACGCAGTGAGGCATGGGTACAGTGGTACACAGCCGGAGCCCTCACGGGCACCTACGCTAGTACAGCGCCGGTACCACGCCAGCACACAGCTTGATCCCCAAACAGGGAGCGCAGTGTGGCGAGGGTACAGCGGTCCACAGTTGGGAACCCTCACGGGTACCCACGCTGATACCGCACCGGTACCGCAGCACTCGCCTTTAGTCGCCACAGTCTCTGTGGCAACAAGGGGAGGCGGTGCTGGTACTGCAGTACCATGGGGTTACCCTGGTGGCGGATCCTTTCAGGGTCAGCTGCCGGCGGGTATGCCCGTGGTACCCGCCGCAGGGTGTTTCTTCCACGGCCTAGCACCGTGGCAAGTGTCGCCTAGCGATGGCCACGCAGTACCAACATCAGCTGTTGACCAGGCCAGCCGGCATGGGGCTAACCCAGATCTTGATCAGGGTAGGCCCGTGCTGCTAAGCGCTAGGGACGACGGCTGCGAGAGCATGCGGACCCAGTGGTGCCATGGCGGATACCTCAGGGTCTTGCGGGAGTACTCCCTCTTCTGCTGGCAGGTAGTCGGCGAGCCACACAGTGGTTATGCCTTCTTACCCGCTTTCAGATGCCCGTCCTCAGTTACCGTCATCATCGGAGCATGATACGGATACTGTGGGCGAGGGAAAGAGTCGGAAGCTGAGTACGGTAGTGACATCACTACAGTCTCCTTCCCCGCTGCCCGCGAGGGAGCAACAGCACTGATCTTCCTCCGGACACCCCTAAGGGGGAGCCCATGGAGGAGGACCAGGGATCCTTTCAGTAGGATGCTCAGCTGCTGCTTCCTCACAGGGGACGCCTGCACTCTCATTCCCGGCAAACCTCACGGGTAGATATCGTGGGGCTGTCGAGCTCAGTAGAGCTATGACGCGCGTGCTTGCACGCTTCCTCTGCGGGTAGCGCGGGAGGACCACGGGACCTACCTGAGGGGATCCGAGAGGGACCCAGATGTCGTCAAGCGTATCACGCTCAGACAACATCTGAGCTCTACCGCGAGGTGAGCCTATTAGCGGTGCTAACAGCTAGCCTCAACGAGAGCTCCATGGGCCTAGCCCATAGGGTGTCCACTCAGCGCCCGGGGAGGGGCCTGCCACTCCAATCGCTCAACGCGATGGAAAGGCAGGGTCCTTTTTCTCTTTGGATGCTTCTGCGCTATGGTGGAGGACCGTGCAAAGAAGCTACCAACGGGAGCACTCTGAAGAGGTCGGAAACTGCCCTTACCATGGGTAGGAGCTCCGACTTCAGCAGGCCGTGCACCACCAACAGTACCCGAGCCCACTACCTCTGCAGCACCCATTTCTGGGAGGAGCAAGGGTAGCACAGGAACAGCTGGCAAGCCCGAAGAAGAGCAAGCGCTCTTCCAAGGGAAGCTAGGCAGAGCATTCCTGGGGGCTCAGCGGTTTTTCCACAGGGGATCTCCCAGTGGGCGACCGCTTATGGCTTTCACCCAGAGGTGGGAAACCATCTCTTTGGCGCCTGGGTATGGTCAGTGGTGAGTGGGGTTACAGACTGGCAACCCAGTCTCCCCATTCGTCTGCACATTTCAGAGGTCCACAGTAGTGCCGTCAGGCGGCCCCCAGCGTCGGGCACTACTGACAGGGATCACACAGCTTCTCACGAAGCGGGCGATTGTCCCGGTCTACCCCGTTCTACGGGTGATCTTGGAGCCATTGGCTCCAAGGAAGACGGCGACAGGAGCCCCATCCGAACCGCAGGCTGTTGAACACGTTCTTCAGGCCCAAGAGGTTCAGTATGGGGACTCTCGCCCGGTGCTAGCCTGCTCCATCAGGGGCATGGGAACAGCATCGCTAGATCTCTCGGACACCTATCTGCATATGCCAATCGCCTCTCAAGATCGGAGGCATCTGCGCTTCTAGGTACAGAATCAAAATTACCAGTTTTGATACCGGCCATCCGCCTGCCCATCTCTCCCAGGGTGTTTAACACTCTTGGTCAGAGCGGTGGCAGCGCACCTGAAGCACAGGGGTGTCAACATCAGTTGCTACCTGGACGTTTGGCTCATATACGGACGCACTCCACTGAAGACTACGGGTCTCATGGGGTTGATAGTCCGTAGGGTGCGGGATCCTGGATTTTTTTGATCAGCTCAAAAAAGTCCAGCGTGGTCCCGACGCAGACACCACTATTTGTAGGGGCCCAGATCACCCTCACGGAGGGGTTCGCGGTGCTCTCACCCGAGCGGGTGGCGAACATGGTGCGGTGTGCCTGACTCTTGGCGAGTCTCGGGCAAAACCCGCTGTGGCATGGATGAAGGTGGTAGGCCTAATGGCCAGTATGGTAGACCTCGTACTGTACTGCCGTTTCTACGTTAGGCTTACCCAACTACACCTTCTAGCCTGCTTGCAGGCCCAGTCGTCACCCAATATCCCTTGCGGTTCCGTTGTCGGAGATCGCGCGAGAGAACTCTGGTGGTGGACCCATCAGCCCAATTTGACCCAGGGTGTCAGGTTTCCTGCACCCTCGGTATGTCACGTAGTGACGACCATAGCGATCAAAACGGGGCTGGGGGTCCACATCCACGGAGACTCCGTCTCGGGCCTATGGGGCCATAGAGACAGAGTTTCACATCAACCTCCCTCGCCACGAGGAGGTGATCGTGGAATCACATACCGTTGTCCTGACGGATAACACAACCGTGGTAGCCTACCCCAACAGACAAGGGGACTCCGGCCACCACGATTGAGCCTGCATGCACAACACCTGATAGGGTGGTGCAAGTTCAGGCAGATTACGATGAGAGCGATACACATCGCGGGCGTCACCAGCATCCTCGCGCACAATCTGTCACGAGGAAGGGTGTCAGGACCAGCAGAATGGTCCCTTGCTCCGCAGGTCGCTCAGACGATCTTCAAGGGACGTACCACCCCTCGAAAGATCTGTTCGCATCTCATCGCAATCATCCACTGCCGGTGTACTGCTCAAGGGTCGCGGACCCCAAGCATTCACCGTGGACGCTCTGTCCATAGACTGGGGAGGATGACAGCTTATGCAGTCCCTCCGATCTCACTACTCATGAGGGTGGTGGCCAAGATCGGGTGGGAAGACTGCATGGTCATTCTGCTAGCGGCGAGGCCGCTGGCGCTCCCCGAGGTACCAGATCTACTCCGGATGCCGGAGCGGAGGTACCAGTCTATCACTAGAGCACCTGCAGTTAGCTGCATGGCCCTTACCAGGGAACACGCAGCGGAGGGATACTTTTCATCAGAAGCTGTTTTTCTCATCGCCGGGGCTAGACGGAAGTCTACCCTCCGTACGTATAGCCAGAGTCTGGCTCCATACCACGCTTGGTGCAATGAGACAAATAGCTCTCCGCTAGAACCTCTGTGCTGCTAGTTCCGGAGTTTCTGACAGAAAAGTTCCAAGCAAGACTTCAGCGGGCCACTGGGGCCAACTATAAGTCAGCTGTCCTCTCCATTCACCGAGGTTTCGAGCCGGGTCGACTATCATAGCCGATGGGTACCTTATTAGTCTACGCCTCGACGGTATGTTCAACGAGTGTCTACCAAAAGGAAAGTGATCCTCCTAAGGGATCCCAACACAGTCTTAGATTACTTTAAGGGTCACCCTTTTGACCTTCCGTCAAAAGCGACGCTTAAATACGTAACTCTCAAGATGGCTTTCCGGTTTGGCGTTGGCTTCGGCCGGCGGTGCTGAGTTGCACACGGTCTCGAGGTTAGCTTCCGTGTTCACAAACACTGGAGCGACACTGTGTCGGCGCGCTGTTCTCGCGACTACGAACGGGCGCGGTGCATACCGACATTCGTCCCTCTCCAATCCCCAGGGTTGGGCAAGGTTCGCTGAAGCCAAAGATAGGCTGGGGTGTCCGATAAGGCGCTGCAGCACTATTTCTTCGAACACAAGCCTTGCGAGGGACTCACGCCCGCATTGATCACCCTTACAGAGCCTTTCGGTCCAGCCGCTGTCGCGATGGCTGGTCCAGGTGTTGGTGGGGTCCGGGGATCGCGAAGGTTTCAAGCGTCCACGACCCACTCGACACGTGCTATCTCATCATCTTGGGTATACCGTTCGGTTGTCCCTTGAGGAGATCTAGCAGGCGGTGTCCCGGAAGCCACCTTCGCCCTTCTCTACGATACTTCCGTTTACGTTAGTAATCAGAGACGGGCGGAGGTTTACGGGACATTGTTCGGGCGATCATAATACGGTGGTGTCGGGTACCAGGTTTTCAGACTATACAGAATACTCAGCATGGTAAGAACCAGTGTCGCTATTCTTAACCACCAAACTTTTTAAGTAAGGAGGTTTATGTCTGTGATCGCGTGGTCTTTTTTGTTCTCACGACCGTTGGGGGAAAATATTTTCTGACCTCGCGAAAACCATCGTTACCCGCTCCCGATCCCTGATCAGATGCTGACCAATCTTGTACCTCCATCCGCCGGTTACTTGCTAGATCGATCTTTCAGATGTTGATGCAAGAAGTATCTTAATCAACATCGAAGCGGTAAGATCGACCGTGTACTGAGTCTAGTCCCAAACAAAAATGTTTGGTAGACTCATAACCGGTGCGATCTTACCTTTCCGATGTTGATTATCCCGACCCGCCACCCCTACAAGTTTGGTCCGAGTAGGGGATCCCAAGTCGGATAAGGGACGATCATATGGTGTGACGTCACCTTTTGGGTGAGTCCACGGGGATCGGGGTTTTGTTATTTATTCATTTATGTGGGACAAAATGACTATTGGTTTTTTCGCATCTCGGGATCGATGCAAGAAGTATCTTAATCAACATCGGAAAGGTAAGATCGCACCGGTTATGAGATTACAAAACATTTTTGTTTGGGACTAATATTTGGTTCTACCCCAAAAGTGTATGCTGTCAAACGCATGCTTTAATTATCGCGTACGCATTGCAAAAGCCTTCTGGTGTGTTGCTAGGAAAGCACAAGAAACAAAAATACACATTTTGGGCATGCATTAGCAGGGGAACCTCGTTTTGGTAGCAAGATGGCAGATCCGTGCAAAGGGCGAATAGTCTGAACCGGGGTCTGAACCATAGAAGGCCTACGAGGGGGTATCAAAAAGTTTTAGAAATCGCCCATAAGTGAAGAGCTATATCAATGAAATTTTGTCAGTGCAATCACTGGTCCTTATGTACACTATGGTGCAAAAATGGTCTCATAAGTATGTTTACTTTTTTTTACTGGAGCTAGATGTCACTACCTGCCTATGTAACCGCATAACCAGCAAAATGGAGAAAATTGAGGCATGCAGCATGATTAAGTTCCATTTTAAGGGTTACAGTGCCCAGAAAATCTGTGATAAAATAAAAATTCCTTTTCCACAAAGCGACAGTGACATATCACAGTCACCACCGAAGATAACTTTCATTTCATCATCAATTTTCTAGGCACTGCAACCCTTCAAAAGCAGGATCTTAATAATGCTGCTTGCCTCAATTTTCTCAATCTTGCAGTTTATGCGCAGTAACTGGGGCAGCGGGTTATTGGCATCTAGTGCCACCTGTAAAAAAAGTAAACATACTTATGAGACCATTTTTGGACCATAATGTACATAAGGACCAGTGATTGCACTGACAAAATTTCATTGATATAGCTCTTTCACTTCTGGGCATTTCTAAAACTTTTGATACCCCCTCGTATATGCCTCATACTAGAACTTCTTCAATCTATTCCAAATCAATGCAAGATATAGGCCTAAAGGATTAATTTGATCAGATAAAGATATGTAGTGAAAATGACCAGCCAGCATCATGCCTGACTGACCCTCTGGGCAAGAGTAGTTTTGCCATTGACCTGGTTTTCCTCACAGAATGACCAAGGTCAGGTCAAGTGAATTTCTTGGTTATTGGTGAACTTGGTTTCTGAAAAGCAGTGGTATGTAGATCGATGGTATACAGTCACGCACATACTCTGTGTGGAATCTGCTTGAAAAAGGAATTTTACATATTAGTGTACCTTGATCATTGTCCACTATAGCACGTCAGTAAAATTGCGAGATCTGTAAGCAACAATATACTGAAGCCCTGAAAGGTCAAGATGGGAATTAATAGGCGTTGAGTTGATGAGGTAAATAATGAGTACAAGTCACAAAAGAAGCAGCAACTTGATAATAGAGGAGTAAGACAAGTTAATCAATGACGTACGTCTCTAAAAATTTGAGGAGGGATATGGGGCATACTGTCTATACACACTTTGTTGCATTACTATAAATAATGGCAATTGTCAAAGTCATGCAAAAATGTGGTCGTTAATGCCAGAGTCATTGGTTTTCGAAGTTGTTGTAAAATTTATACATTTTCAAAGTTGTTGCATATGCCATTGCTTATCTTGTCAGTTTTAGCTTGTTTGTCGCTGATTTCGGTGCTGTAATACATCATTTATGATATCGCATCAAGTCATACTCTATCTTCGCATTGTGGCTTCAGTTTGTGCATAGACATGCAGCTCTACTATACTGTCTATGGTTTATGGCCCTCACAGACTTTATAGACCGAGGGGAGGGGTGAGACCAGCTCCGAGGGCTTGACGACCAAGTCTCTACACTCCCTATCTGTGTGGATGCAAATCATGGGTTTGGTGCAGTGCAGCAAAGGCCTGGCTGCAATAGCTGCCCTATAGACAATTTGATCATTTCTGCATTCTACATTGTACACATAATGACCATGATGACACCTTGTAGCTATTACAGGTCGGCATTTCTTGCGCTACACTCTTGAAATGTAGTGTGTTTATGCCTGGATACAAAAGCAGAGATTTAGAAGAGCCTGAAAAAGTGCTAAGTTTCTGTACAACAGGAACAAGGCCAGTTGAAAACAAAAAGGATGCATTGAAGTTGAAAACAGGATTTGATTTCCTGTGTTATCTTTAGTAGATTGGAATTATAGAGTGCAGAGACTTCAGACATTGTATTGTCTTGCAATGTTTTGATTGTCAATGGCAGGTACCATATTATTCTTTGACAAGGTATTGGACTGCCTGTTATGTTGTTATGTTTATTGTCATGGGCTTGTATAGATATGCTGCTTCACAAACCTATTATTCCGCCCCATTCTAGGTTTTAATTGGGTATGTTTGAAATGTTCTACTAGCCATCATTTCCTGTAAAGCATAATGCATATTAAGTTTCACATACATGTATATAGAAATTTTATGAATCAAATCCAAAATAAGAAGCACCCAGGCCTCCTAAAATGTGTGCTAGTTACACAATTTCCAGATTTTGTATGAACTTTTTGGCTTCAGATCATGGTGTGACCTGGAATCCCAGTGTGGTTCAAGGTTTGGCAGCATTGATCTCATGATTTGACCTATTTTTCTCAAGTTTAATAAAGTCTGTTAGTACAGAATTTGATGCTCTTAACTGTTATTATGGTTTAGATAGTCTGTCATAGGCAGAAGTGGAATAAAACATTTTTAAATCCAAAGAGATAAGGATTTGAGTCCGGACACAGACATCGCCATATTTGCAAGCCAGGCTTTGCCGTTTGAGGAGAGTTAGAGCGATTGCTCCCCATCACTCTCCTCAAATAAAGCTGAGGAGAGCTTTTTATTGCTCGTCTACCTTTGGTGTAACAATAATAACCACATATATACAGTGCAGTAAAAATGCTCTCCTAATGCTCTCCTGTAGCACTCAAGGAGAGCGATTAAAAGCTCCCCTGCAAATTTCAAAAGGCAAAGCCTGCAAGCCATTCATGGAGGCGACCCTTTGGATTATCTTACCATGTTAATACATACAGCAAACTTTGATTCAAAAGTACCGTATATTTGATGTCGAATATCTAGCGGAAATAATTATCAATTTACGTCATCAAGCATTTGATAGAAGTTAGACATGACTGGAAATAGAATGGGGATAGATTAAATAATGAAAGCATGTTGCATCAAATATTCTACGTTGAATAAGGGGCTGTGCAATAATTATGAGCCCTGGGGGTAGGGGTGTAAAGGGGTGCAAAGTTTCCGGGAATATTGGAAAGTTTCCCGGAAAGTTTCCGGGAATTTTGAACGGCCCAGGAATATTGGTAATTTTGGTAATTTTCAAGTATTGGCTTTTATTATGTTTTTAACTTATAGTTTAATATTTAATCATTCAGAAAGCAAATTGAAAGCAAATTTAATCTTTTCACAACATGTTTATAATTAGATTAGTGCTACCAATGAAGAATAGGCCTTGTTTATATGTTCTTTTACCACAGATTTTCAGTATTCAAAAAACGATCTCGCAACATACATCTAGACCATTTAAAGTTTGGAATTTGGGATCCCAAAATTTGGCATGTTCAAGGGGGGGCAAAGAATTTTTGGCGGGCGAGGGGGGGGACAAGCGTTTATTTTGGCGGGCCGAGGGGGGCAAGCGATTTTTGGCGAGCCGTTCGAAATTTTACCCATCCGGGGGTCTGATAATTATTGCACAGCCCCTAAAGAATAGGCCTATACAGCGGACCTTACACACACTAGAGCCATTCATTTAAAGGCCCATTCAGTGATTTGCTCATCCGGTCGATTGTAAAAATCATCAAAATTCATATTTTGGTACCTTTGTCATTGTTATAAATATGTAAACATAGCCTGCTAGTGGTTCAGCCGAAAGCCATGTATTTAAGACAAAAATAAGGAATTTACATGAATCTGTAATTTAGATACTGACCTACATGTATTCGAATGGGGCTTCAACTTCGTTAATACTGCTGTTTTCTTTGTTTTTTGCCAAATTTTTCATTTCAAAAATACCAAATGACAATCTGAATGACTTATCCTTCACTTTTAAGCAATTTGTAAACAATTTTAATTGTTTTACACTTTTGCTGGGATCACTGAATGGGTCTTTAACTCTCAATTTTGAATCCCTATGTTTTAACGTACCTTATCCATGCAATGCATAGATGTGGATTGCGTACTGTAGAAATCAATAGCCGCAAGTTTATTGATAAATTAATTGATATGATGAATTGGACATGTATCGTAGTGTAGGACAAACAACAACAGAGTGAACGACCTGAAACAGGTAACAGGTTCAAGGCCATTAATGATGCAATCAATGTATGCTATTGTTAGAAAATGTCAGGGGGCAAGCAATTTTTGGCAAGCCGAGAGGGGGGCAAGCAATTTTGCACGCATTCACGGGCACCTTTTTAATAAAATGCTTTAAAAAGGCTTAGGAAAACGGTACGGAAACGCGTAAATATGCAAATTTTCCTGCTCGCTGCGCTCGCAACATACATCTAGACCATTTAAAGTTTGGAATTTGGGATCCCAAAAATTTGGCATGTTCAAGGGGGGGGGGGCAAAGAATTTTTGGCGGGCCGAGAGGGGGGGGGGCAAGCGATTTTTGGCGGGCCGGTCAGGAATTTTACCCCCCCCGGGGGGACTGATAATTATTGCACAGCCCCTAAAGAGTAGGCCTATACAGCGGACCTTACACACACTAGAGCCATTCATTTAAAGGCCCATTCAGTGATTTGCTCATCCGGTCGATTGTAAAAATCATCAAAATTCAGATTTTGGTACCTTTGTCATTGTTATAAATATATGTAAACATAGCCTGCTAGTGGTTCAGCCGAAAGCCATGTATTTAAGACAAAAATAAGGAATTTACATGAATCTGTAATTTAGATACTGACCGTATCTAAATTAGCTACATGTATTCGAATGGGGCTTCAACTTCGTTAATACTGCTGTTTTCTTTGTTTTTTGCCAAATTTTTCATTTCAAAAATACCAAATGACAATCTGAATGACTTATCCTTCACTTTTAAGCAATTTGTAAACAATTTTAATTGTTTTGCACTTTTGCTGGGATCACTGAATGGGTCTTTAACTCTCAATTTTGAATCCCTATGTTTTAACGTACCTTATCCATGCAATGCATAGATGTGGATTGCGTACTGTAGAAATCAATAGCCGCAAGTTTATTGATAAATTAATTGATATGATGAATTGGACATGTATCGTAGTGTAGGACAAACAACAACAGAGTGAACGACCTGAAACAGGTAACAGGTTCAAGGCCATTAATGATGCAATCAATGTATGCTATTGTTAGAAAATGTCAGATACTAATTATTGATTATACCAACCCATTCAAAATATGTAATTAATTATCACACAGCTTATTAAAATGAAATTTAGAAACCAGGTAATTATGGTTCATTAGTAAAAAAAATTCTAATTGGATGGATTTACTTTAAAGGCCTGTATTGTACTTGAAATGTTTGGCGAAACGATATTCAAAACAGGAGGGAAGGGAAAGGACGGGAAAAAACCAACTTGTCATTCTGAGCATACACATGCAGGTTAATTTAGACTCGATGATTAAGAACTTGGCAAGTAGAAGACCTGTTTCAGTTCAGAGAAATGTTTAATTAAAACGTGTTTAGCATCTTATGTGTCTAAGTATTGGATTTAGCAGTGACCTCATTGTTAGTGTGGTGAAACGTTCATGGTCATGTATCACTATGGACCACAATGGCCTCATCCCAATGACATAGTTCAATATCCTCAATTAAACAATCATAGTGCAAAATTTGACCTCAAGTTTCAGAGTATGAGTTTTTGTACCTAAATTTTCAAAGGTCATTCAGTGGATGTGCAAATGTATTGGGGTTAAAGAACTGTGCCTTGATAGATGAGCATGTTGTGGATCCTAGTGTATGTTTCGGTTTGTATTGATTAGGATATCCACAGCAATGTCAGTGCACTATCGTATGATATGATTGTATATGTACTGAAAAAAAAAATCACATAATGTTATTTGCTTACATTGAAAGGCCAAAGATGTCTTCTTGGAATTCGGGTGTTTGATCAATTTAATTAAACGTATTAGAAATTGCCTGATGCATAGCTTACAACATTTATGGCCTATAGGTAAAAAATATGAGGTCGATTTTACTAACATTTTACCATGACGCATTTTAAGTCCGTAAACCAACCGTAAGTCCAAATTCATTATGTAATCCTATGAAAGAGTTACAGTGGGGGTATGGGCTTACGACGGGTTAGAGGATTTACGATTCATCGTTCATGTTAGCGAAATCGTCCCCAAGTGAAATAGATTATATTTCATGTTCTATATATATATTGATTTAATGTGTAGGATTAATAATATTTAGATGAATCATCTCTTGAGTGAAGTCATTGACTGTATTTCAGTATCTCGGTATTAGTGATGAGCAGAACTGCATATCAATTGATGGCTTCTCAATCGCCCAAATTTTGGCCTTCTGATCTGAATCGGAAATGGTAAAAATGGCTCCATTTGCTGATTTCTTGAACCAATTAAATTTTCTGAGGTGATTAAGGAACTGTTATTTTATCAGGAGCTATCTTCAGATGTTATTTTTATTAAATAACAAAAACTGCTTGAAAGGGTGAGCCCCATCAAACTTCAAAATCTCGAAATGTGGGAATTTTTGTGTCACATGATGAATGCATGCAGAGATTGTTTGATATTCATAAACTTCCATCAATCCTCACCATAGTTGGATGCACTGACTTTAATATAAAGAGCAAGAGGATCTTCATGAAAAGTAGGTAAAATTTCATCTTGGGATCCTCAAGTTTTAGGTTGTTAGAAAAGCAGTTCTAATACTTCTTGAAACAATTTATTACATCCAAAAACTCAGAAACAGGCAACACTGTGTCTTGAGAAGTTGTGGTCCATTTTAAAGGAAGGGACCATGGAGCAAGAGCATGTGGAATTATCTTTTTAATGGCTCAGAAGATAGTACAGTTTGGCAAGATTTTAACATTTGTGGGAAACAAGATTCCCGCAAAGTGCATAATTTCACCAATTTAAGGCTTCAGTGTTAAGGGATCTAAAATGGCGTTTATTGCGTTTCGACAGTATTTTTGTGGGACATGAGAGCACCTCAGACCTATCGAATTGCATTCTGAATCTGAAGCATGTCTTTCTGATATCAAATAATTATCATTTTTGAAAATCACGATATAATACAAATTTTATGACAAATTATAAAAATTTGATATTTTTCAAATTTTGATATATAACAGTCCTCGAAGTAAATTATATAAATCTAATGACATATTTTTAAAGTGTATGTAGCAGGGAGGAAAAGCCGACGGTCAATTGAAAATTTTGACCTTTCATATTGAAGATATGGATTTTTTTCCCCAAAAGACCTAATTTTTTTTGGTGTTTTGGGAAAAAAAATCCATATCTTCAATACAAAAGGTCAAAATTTTCAATTGATCGTCGGCTTTTCATCCCACCTACATACACTTTAAGTATAAATCATCAGATTTATAAAGTTTACTTCAAGTACTGTTAAATATCAAAAATATCAATTTTAATGATTTGCCATAAAATGTGTATTAAATTGCAATTTCAAAAAATCAAAATTAGTTGATATCAGAATGACATTCTTCGTATTCAGAATGCAATTCGATATGTCTGATGTGTTCTAATGTCCCACAATAAATACTGTCCAAACGTTCATACCCCAGCCCTTAAGCAGACCTGATCAAGTTTCTAAGAACTTAAGGTGAATCAAGAAGACCATGATACATGTATTTGTGTGAATTTAATGGGATTGTGTAATGAGAGAATGCATGTAAGGTTGAAAAATGTGAGGCAGTCGGGGAGCCATCACAAATGTTAGGCGGCCAAAATACAATATACTCCCGAACCCGAATTGAAAGAAAAAAGATATAAAGAAACACGTAACAAATTTCTCAAAAACTGGGGCAGTATGGCTGTCCTTCCTGGCTGTCCCGCTTACTACCCTGATAATCGGCCCAAGACAAATCTGTTCTAGTATACATTGTACATTGAAAAATGAGGTTTTATATCGAAGGAGATGTAAACGCAGTTGTTGTTTTTTCTTTGTATTTTTTTTCTTCTAAAACTGCCCGATACATTGTGTACTTTATATCTGTTGTTTATCTTCACTTGCTAAACTGAGTAATGTACAATGCCAGCTTGACAGCTGTTGTATAGACGACTCAAAGGGAATCTATAGGCCAAATTATTATATCATATACAGCATTTAAGCATAATAATAATGTAAACACCTATCGCTTTTGTGTGTTCTAGTCTGTAAGATGAGCTCATGAATTAAGTAGGTACTTGAAATGATGCACCGACTGTTGAAAAGTCCCTGTTCAATCAATATTTATAAACTGGAAGTAATTTATTTGTTGGAAGCCTTCGAATTATATCCATCCACTGAGGCATTTCTGCGGGCATTATATGGGCTGTGATATTTTATGAATGAAGTTTGAATAAGTGATGAGATACCCAATCTCTTATGATTGGGTAATTAAAGATGTCAAACTGTACACTTGTTAATTAATGATGATTCAAGAAGTGTTCAAACCGTTCATTATGGTTAAATAACTTAAATTTGACCGGTATAAAGTCCCAACATCACAATACCGGTATTAAAAACAAGCGGCGTGCTTTGGTTATTTTTAGAATAGTTATCAATAATTCATATCGGTGGTCTTATATGTACCGAATTAACTCTCTAATTATAGCCCCCCTCTATTAAACGCCTTTTGGAAAATGTCATGACCAGGGCACGGGGGTGTTAATTAGAATAGAGTAGTTATTAATACTGCCAAGATGCAGTGAAAATTTTTTTTAAATCTGATCAAAATTTAATTTGTTGGATATGATTGCCAATTGAAGTGGAATTACTGCAAAAATAGTTAGTAATAATAGTAGTTGTATTCATTTCTTTCGTCGCAAACTATACTAACTATGAAGTATCATACATTCAGTTAGCGGTACCAATTTTAATACCAGTGAGAGAATTGGATACATCTTCTGAAATAAACTGCACCCATGCATACTAATTGTAGTCTTTTCCCTTGGCATAACAAGACTGAATAATCCCTAAAGTGAAGCATATAAATTAACTCGGCATTATTTTGGTCTTGTTACCTCCACTATTTAATTGTTTTCGCTCACCCGTGCTCCTCGTTCGCAGACAACACCTTTGTTACAGAGCGGATATTTTTATATTTTCAAAGAACTGGCACCGATAAATGAATTATACTTGTATGCTTGAATAAAACATGCATATTCTATGAAATAATTTAGGTGTATTTTTTGTGGCCTTAAAATTTTAAAGGTGTTTTATGTCTGTGTCTATGGAGATAGTACCCCTTCAGCTCACAATAATTCCAGATGAAGTGTAAAAAAAAATGTGACCAGATACGAGGGAAAAGGGGTGTTTTTAACCTATTTTTTTGAAAAAGTTCCTCACCCTGAGGGGTACCCCCCCCCTCGGGTACCCCAGGATCGGTCACCAATGTTGAAAATCTTCCTACGCCAATGAAAACTGTGTTTCTAAAAGCAAAAAAGTGTGTACGTGCCTAATGGTTAAGAAACCAAGGTGACAAATCTTCTGCCTCGACTCATCTGCATACAAATAAAACATGTTGATATTCGGCATCGATGGTGGAAATTGGAAGCGAGCATTAATGATGCAAATCAAGTTCATCCAAAGTCATTGACATCTTCCATTCCTACCAACGGACACATACATTAATAAAATGATAAATATTGAAATATGCCAACATTATGAACATTTGCACGATGACAGAGGCATTGATGATGAGTGTTGAGTAATAATGTAGCTTGAATGTTTCATTGTTTAACTAGCAAGTATGACACATTTGTACACCAGGTATCATCCATCATTTTGCACAGCTGTCTTATCATTTGAGCGATTTGGGGAAGATGGATAGAGAACTGGCATAGATACCGGGGAGGTGACCTACATTTGATGGTAAAATTAATGTTAAATGCTGCACATGAAAGAACTGTTTCATTATTGGTAGGTGGGATGAATAATGACCAATATCAGATATAGAGACAGTTGCCAAAACCAAGGAGTATTTCAGCTTATATCGATTGAATTGGATTTGCAACTTTGCATCTCCATCTGAGGATAGTGACGTCACAGTTGAACATCACAGTTGAAGAAAAATGGTGCAGCCATACAAGTAGGCTACATCCGGGCCGTTTTAGGGCTTCATAAAATTAAGTTGATTGCTGTAAAGGTTAGAAATAAAAGTCTTTGCAATACAGCTAATTTGATGAAGCCCTGAATGTAGCCTTCCGGTACAATTACCGAATAGGGTGCAACTTGCATCGGCAATCGCTCCAGCCTTCCCATGGCAGCATCATTACTTCAAATTGTGAGGTTAGCCCTGTGTATTAATTCCACACTAACCGGTTATGCAATGCACTGTCCACGCATTTGCGCTGGTATGGGAGTTTCCGGGGCCTGCATAAACTGTATAATTTTGTTTCCTCTACAGTTTTTGTAGGACATTTAAAATGAACCAAGTCAGATACATTGTAAATTTGGAAGAGCTCAAACAAGAAAATTGCACACCAAACTTTCAGCCGGTTTCAGCAAGTTTTTAGTCCAATATGCTTTTTCATTCATTTTTGGGTCATGTGTATAAAACAGTATATGACTACTGTATTTCTTGAGTCCCTTTCCTGTAAAATGAATGTCCTAGATTCAAACAATAGTTTGATAAAACAAAGAAAAAATGTCTGTGGCTTCAAAAATAGATCTGGTGACTTCACTTTGAATTACACCTCAAAATATGCTGTGAAAATTAAACCAGAATTAATAATATCACAGGATTTAATATGTGTATATACCGGAATTAACAATAATATAGCTGAAAGGGGAAAAATAATTCATTCACAACCAACTGTACATATCTAAATCAAGATTGGTGAAAATTGCCCAAGAACATTAAACATTTTTACTGTTCATAGAATTTCATGTTTATATTACACATGACTCATCAGGCTAGAGTACATTTTCCTAGATTCACTGCTAATTTTAAATAAACCCATTTTCCACTTCATTTGGTACCTAAAATGATTATTAATTTTTAGTTTGCCACAACTGGATGCTTTTAAAGGCATACTCACATTTTAGGGATGGTAATTTTTTAGAATAGAATGTTGGTATTTTAATTTCATGATGTGGTACAATCATAATTCAACATGAAATAAGAAAATAAAAGTTGCAACAACTTATTTATTTTGCCAAATATATAATTTTTTTCATAATATGATCTGATCATTTTTATAAAGAAAAAATATGGGGTCTTTGGGTGACAGAGCATACGGTGCTGGTAATGGGGTCTTTGGGTGACAGTGATGGTGACAAAGGGGGTCTTAACAGCCCTACATACGCATCACCTCCAAAGTGGGAGTGCCCCCCAGATTTCAGCACATCACATCAAAGCTCCCATTGGGCGCCCCATTCCTTTTTTAAAGGAATTCTTATTCAGAACCACTCAAAACTTTTGTCTGTGATTGGTTTCAGGTTATTATTTTGTGTGAACATTGTGATGTTGCAAGTCCATTCTGATGCTACATATAAATATTAACAGTCCCAATAAACCATGTGTTTGTGTGTGATCCTGGTTGATCTCTGAATATCCCTTTAAACTGAAAAGCAAGCTGGCATTGTATTAGAGGAGGGGGGACAAAACTTGTCAGGAAAAACTAGTTTTTCTAACCCTAAAGGTGTTTGTTAAGTAGCGGTCCCCAAAAAGTCTTCACACTTTAATAATCTACCTGTATCTGTGCTTGTTCAGAACCACTGGCCAGCCAGCCCAGCTGGTATCTGAAATATCCCTTTAAACTAAAAGCAAGTCTGCATGTTTTGTATTAGAGGAGGGGGACAGAACTAGTTTATCTAACCCTAAAGGTGTTTGTTAAGTAGCGGTCCCCAAGAGTCTTCCCACTTTAATAATCCACCTGTATCTATGGATTCCTGTGCTTGTTCAGAACCACTGGCCGGCCAGCCCAGCTGGTAAACCTGCCCTGTATCCAAGTTCTTTACCCTATGGCATTTGAACTTTCCCCAGTCTGTTAACAATAAGCCAAGGTGTTTGACTCCAGTTTTACCTTTGTGGGCATTGACCTTGGTGAAAACAAAGCGGTTTGTCTGTAATTTAAGTGGGAAAGGGAAGAGGTGGACAAAAAATTGCCAATGGTATTTATTGCCCCCCATACCAACAGGAATTTTTCTATGGTTCAATTAATCTGGGCTACTCCATGCTGCTTGTGTGTGTTTGCAATTGTAATTAGTTATTTCAGTTGCACTGTGTCAGAGCACATACATACAAGCTTATTTATTCCGCTATAGATGTTAGTTGTTATTGCTGAAACTATCAATGTGTGTGTTTCAAATCAGATTTGGGAGTTGTTTTTTTACTCGAAAGGTATGTACCTCTGTATACATTGTATATCATGCTTTACGTTACATCGAAATTTCATTAGGTTTATACTCTTGATGATCAATTTGTTGAATTAGTTATCACCAGTTTCAAAGATTCCGTAAAAGTCTTGTAAATATTGTAGAAGTATGGATAAAGAACAGGAAATCACCTTTCTATAAATAGTGGTAGTTTGGTTTTTGGCCAAATCCACTGTAAAGTATCTTTTAAATTTATAGAAGATGGTCTACCATTCTTCAGGTGTATAGACCCTCCCTCGGGTCCGTGGAGAACGACTGGTAATGTAGATTACATAGCATTAAAAATCAACCCAATACACGGACCCTCCCAGTCTGTAGGCAATTTGACTTCCAGCTCCCACAAACTGCTGGAAGTTCACTTTTCCGGATTTCGAGTCACGCAATCTTTCTCTATACCACGTCCATGTTTTCACTACATTAACGTTTGTGTAGCGACTAAACAACGATATTGTATCCGACCAATCAACGCAGCTTGGCAGCGAGGATATTTGAAAAGGCTTCCCTAGCTAAATAATGTGCAAACATTTGCAAACCGCACGCGATAATATGCGCAATATGGACAATAGGCCTAAGTCCGAGTCGAGTGGTTGCCTTTTATTATTGCGCGTACCATGGGTCTATCAGACGCGTGCCACTTGAGCTCAATACCTCTCAGTTGTTGACAAGTGTCCCATCCGATCTTGCGTCACATCCCGCTGCATAGCTTTGTGCTACCATATTTGAATTGAAACTGGGCGGGGCTTTCGAATTGACATCGGAATCACCGTGCTTCGTTGAACGAATATTTGGAAGTGAGATCTCTAACAGATTGGACCAGTCTCGGAATCAGCGATCAATGGACTTTCGCGTTCACTTATAATACTGAGTATATTTCTATATTGCTGCATGGTTGACTGTGGTGGGTGTAATTAGTGGCGTCGATTTGTGGATGAAGAGGAATAGGTTTTTGGCATTGAAGAAAATAAGGGGGGAGTTGGCATTTTTTTTTTTAGGGCATTACGTAATTATTTATTGTTACATTATCCAGAGATGGAACCGAACCGAGACTGGGGGCCAGTCTATCAGGTGTATAGCTTGAATTCAGGTTTTTAAAAGTCTCAAATTTGTGTGCATTGTTATTTATTTTCAGCCTAGCTTTGAGACGTTTAACACTATATTTAGGCATACATGATATTTTTGGTTTTTTTGCACCAGGTTTAGGCCTTTTGAGAATGATTGGTAGAATTTCTGCCAAACGCTTCACACTATAAATTGGAGTTTGACAATGCGAGACAGAGGCTCCCCATTCTGTGTAAATATCATCTTTTAATGGCATTCATATTTTTGTCGTTCCTCCCATTGGAGAGAGTAGTATCAGGCGTCAGAATATCAGACGTCATATTTTTCATTTTTATTATCTTGTTCTTTTAGTCCATATAGATTTCAGGAAAAGACTTGTTTGGTTGAGGGATGGAATATGGGTATAGCTGTATGACAGAAGAGAGATAAGTTGACTTGGTAGTGTTGTCATTTGATGAGGCATATTTCTGGGTTGTGGCGGAGCTGAGTTTGGTCAATTTATGAGTAAAATGGATGATTGCACAGCATAGCAAGTAGTATTCAAACTTCATAAATTAACATTATAAACTCGCAATAGTCCTGAGAGTTCATCTGAGCTTGTTGGTCTTATTAAAAGAGATTGCTGATATTGCTAGTTTTTGATTATTCATCGGATTATTTGTGTGCCTCTTAGTTATATTGATTTAGGCGGAGTGATTGAAAATTGAGATATGTACTTATGAATTGAATGATTTTGATCGCAATCAAATGTTTTTCATATGTGCTATGCTAAGGTCCTGAAGTAGGAAGGAGCATTAAACATTCAGTAATTTAACGATGGCAGTCACAACACAAAATTAAATTTCTGAGCAAAATATCAGAGTTTAAGAGACATTCACTGACTGCAATGTTCATGAAAGCGAACAGGTTTATTATTATTTGTTATCACATCTTATAATAACAGGGCATGATTAAATGACACGATTGGATGGAAAAACTGGGCCACAACATGATTGGAAATTGGGAATCAACACTCCGGTGGTTGACGAGTTTATTGGGCGAGGAACTGATAAGATCAACCCTGGTGGGTGTGTAGACATCTTAATTTCTTATACCTCGGCTTTGAATGCTTTCCCCCTTATTTCTAATCTAAAGTTTGCTGAGTGAAGATGAGATTTTTTTGTCTTTCAACTTTGTCAACATTTTTGTAATAAAAGATCAGTTCAGTTGTTGTTTTAACCTAATGTTTGATGTCATTCTTTGAAAACGGTTATAAAATTTCTTGTTATTCGCAGTTTGTTTTAGTTAGTCTAGTATTGATATTATGTTAGAAGTGATGTATGTATGTCTCATTTAGAAAATGAGATTGTCATCATCAGCCCTTCGTCTCATTTTTCTCTAAAAATTGTTATGGATGTAAATTACACTCTTTCATTCAGACGATCTAAAAAGTTAATTATGATGTGAAATAGGGGCCAGTGAATCAGAAAGTATTGCTTGCCAGAGGCATTTATGGGGAGTTTGGGCTGAATTGCACAGGATGGGGGGGAATAGGGGATCACCCCACCCCATGACAACGCTACAATATATTTTAAAACAATGGTGCAGTGAAAAACAGAGTACACTCAGTACAGGGGATAAGTTTGAACACAAAATTCCAGGATTTGTGGTTTTGATACAGCAAAGTTTCTTGCAATGCAAGTTAACAAGTTTTCTTAATCTAATAAAGAATTTGATGTATTCCTACCAAATCTGGAAGCAATAATTTGTTGTTCACCAAAAGAGAAATCTGCAATTTTAATGCGGGGAATTTATTGTGTTAGCAGCAATATATATTTTGTGTGTGGAATGTGGCAGGGGGCATGCAGGAAGTTGTGCTGTCACTGCCGCCGCTCCGGTTAATGACTCCTTTGCACTTTCTTAAAGATTGCTGATGATGAGCAATGTTATTAAGGAGATGAGATGCTCTATCTTATGCCGGTTGTACTTTTTTATCAAATGCCTAAAGGTGTCTTTGTTTTGTTTATTTAAGGTGTCAAGCTCGGCTGGCGATTAACAGAAAATGTTCTGAAAAGAGTACTCGACGATTATTGCATAATTTTATTGTTTTCTTTATTGATACGGATCACTGGCGATCATAAGAGATTTTTTATACGAGATTTCCTGAGGGTACTCATAGTACAGACTAAATGAATTTGTTTTGTTTGTTGATACTGCAGAGAAATTGGAAGTCATTATTAGAAGTGATTTATAATGTACCAGTGTGCTGGAAATTGTGCTTGTAGGTATAAATGAAAATGCCACTACTATAGTTTGTTTGGTATATAATTGGCGAAAAAAATGAGACGCCAAAAACATTGTGTATTGATATTGCGTTGCGTTCATGTAGTTGGGTGCAGCACTATATGATAGTTGCGCATTGTGTATTGCATGATTGGCACATGCTTATGTGAATTTACACGAACGTAAGTTAATACTTTTAGGTGCGCGCAGTAACAAAAACCAAATAATTTTTGCCAATTATAAGCCAAACAAACTATATGCATGTATGTACCTTGCAATATAAAGTACCCTATTGATTTCCAATTTTCCACTTCAATTTAACTTCTGATGTGAGGCTCTGAAAGAGATATTTTTTTATATGAACTCCGAGACATTGACATGAATTCACTTTTGTGCGTTTTAGCAAAATTATTGAGAAAGATGGGCCAGTAAAATTAATTGCTGGACAAGTACCAAAATTACATTCTCACAGGAAAGAAAGTTTTACTGCAGTCGACGGTTGCGTTAGGTGGTTTATAAACTGTCAATTTATTCAACTGAAACGTGTCAGCGACTTTTGTCTCCTATGACATCACAAAAATTATCCAGCTTCAAATATACACCAGGCCTTACTTACATACTGTACACTACTGAAATGTAAAAGAAATGGCACCAGCTCCATCCAAAGAAGTAGGCCTAAATAATACAATACCGTACTTCGATGCCCATCTTTATATTAGGTAGATAAAGAAGACAATTCAAAATATATTTTCATTTTTAAGATGCAATATTTGATACAACACATGCAGAAAATTAAAAAAAAATGAAATCCTAAACTGCAGTTCTCGGTATGGTCCTTTGGCGCTTGGTGATGCGTGTGCCCTGTAAATTGTGCGAGAACAACCATAAGTCATGGTAGGTCAAACAATGCAATTTTGCTACAAGTTCAGATGTCCCAATATTTCTGGACATATTTTGCTTCTAAGTTTTATGACATAGGTCCTATTGTGTAGTAACATCCTCAAAAAAGTGTCAAGAACTCTGAAACGGGAGGAGCTGTAGGCCTCAATCTAGATTTTTAAGCTTACCTAATTTATTATGTCATCGCATTGTATTCGTTTATTGGGATTTCCGTCATGCAATGTCAGGACTTCCTGGCCCAAATTGATGCCAAAACTGCATCGTTTAATTAATTTCCATGCATGTACGAAGCTAAATTGTCCACGTAAACAGTCCGATCCAAGGAAAATGGGGTTCTATCGGCACAAAATACGCCAATTTTACCTCGTGGATCGGCTGACATTTCGGTCCATTTCCAGTATAAAACATGGTTCAAATTCTTAGATTTTCTATATTTATATTCCTCAGCAATTCAGGTTTCTGCTGATATGGTGCCCAATTTTGGAGGTGCAACCATTGTTTTAAAATTCCCTGCCAAATTTCAATGTTTATTTTTGGAAAAAGACGCCATTATTGTCATTTTGTCGTCGTGACTTCTTCACATTCAAGTGAGGGGTTTCTCAAATAACAGTGCTTGAATTCGTAATACTTTATTTCTCATTAAATTATTATATTCATAAGAAAGCAGCTTCTCCCCAGTTTTGGAAACTAGGTCAGTTTTATAGATTAATGAAGAATTAGTAAAATTATAGTTAGAAATAAAAGCAATTTAAAGAATTACTAATTACTAGGATTACCAGGAATTTTCAATCATAAAAACACTTAATACGTCATAACAAATTATTGCCCAATCAGCTTTCAGTACGTCATTCCTCCAATTTTTCTAGGCCAATCAGCTTGAGGCATTCTCAAAAGAAAGAAAATTGTTCACTGTTCAAATTACTTTCGACCAGAGCAGACCTGTATAGCGCAAGCTCGTGCAATTATCGTCTGCACTCAACTTTTGATCTACTGTATTTTTCCAAATACAGACTTTGAGGTTAGCGATTTAGCATGTCATCCCCTAAGCTCTTGTTGGGTGATTCGAGGAGTCTTGGAATGGTATGGATGCTGCAGTCCGCCGGTTTACGCCGGTGGGGTCTCTGAGGAGAAAATACCGTTCCGGGATTCCAGCTTGACTCGATATGCCCAAATCCTTGAGGTCATAAGCCACTCGGCAAGAGCTTCTTTTAGGCATCAGAACGACGGACATTATCTTTTTATACTAGGCCATTTTTATATCTATTTCATTATTCCAAATTAATCATATTGTAAGTATTTCCTGTGCGATAGAGTCACAGGAAATCCATTCGCAACTTTCTGAATCGAGTACAGAGTTCGCCATTTTGTCAAATGGTACCCGGTTCAAGCAATGGCTCCTTTAGCTCGTACGAATTAGGTCGGAGCCTTGCGAGGTTAATTGCTCACGGGGATCACCCGAGTCCCATGGTTACTGAATGGTTTATCATAGAAACCGAGTCCGTCGTTCTCTCCTGTCCCATTCCCAAAGTAAACAAAGAATAGAAATCCCCCAAAAGAAAGAAAGAACAATGAACAATTCCAAATAAATAAATAACTATCACATGAATTGCAAGTCAGTTTTATATCAACTTCTTCACCTTGTTGCGTGCTCGTTCGATTGAGAGAATTTGCGACTTGTTTGCATACACTTTTGGTATGTTATTTTTAGAATGTGATTCACGTGATTTGAATCAGCTGATTGAAGTTCAAAACAAGCCAAAATAATCCCGTAATGTTCAGCTGATAAGCATTGACCCACAAATATGCAATTTAAGTGATAGTTATGGAAGTTCTTATTTCTTTACAAAATAACAAGAAATAAGGTAGCGGCCTTTCCCCAAAATTCTAAAAGTCATGAATTGACCTTTTATTTATAAAATTGGGCAATAATGCATTAGTGTTATGACAAAAACTCTTCTTGTGCAGTCAGTCTCTGTAGCAATTGAAAAGGCGAATAAAAGCGTATATTTCACATATTTAATTTTCACATTATATATACGACAACCGTATTACCTAATCTCAGTTGTCAGTTACTTCGTGTTTGTGTCAGGTAATAAAAACAATAAGTGGTATAAACCAACAAATTAATGGTGTTATAAAACAATGAGGTGTTATGAACCGAAATAAGGTTCAACAAAGGTTAAAGGTTATGTAACCAGGTTAAAGGTTTCATAACAAGGTTTTAAACAGTCAAACTAGGTTATTTAAGCGAACAGTTCAATTCGAACCATTCGAAGTGCCGTGCAGATTAGATCTTGATTAAGCTCGTCCATTCGTTCGTACCTGTTCCAGAACTTGGAGATTGCTGATTAAGCCTGACGCTCGACGGTTTGTATGATTTCTTTATTTCTACCCCAAATTTAGGCCAGGTCAATTCCATATTTGGGTTATCTTTTTGCTCTGGGTCCTTTATGGCGCTACCAAGAAACGCTACCCTGTATATAAGTTTGAGCCATCGAAATGTAGCCTTAAGATTTATTAGTTTATTTTATTCTATTTCCTGTTTAGGTCGTACTTCACTTGCCAGGCCTATTAAAGAGGTGCCAGTTGCTTTCATTACATTGGTGGCAGCGGTGGGATAGTATTACATTTCTCCAGGAAATAAACCCATAATTATTAGTCGTAACTCAGTAAATAAGAAAGTAAACAAGATGGCAAGTCAAGAAATAGGCCCAGTAAGTAATAATGACAAATTAGTAGATGTAGAAAATAATAGTAATAAAATAGGAATAGGCATACAACGGGAAGAAAATGTAGGCCTAATAGATTTTTATGGAAGCGTTCTGTCTGATAAGGAAAGCGGATAGTGAGGACATAAATAATGAAGTTAAAGTTGATGATAGTGTAGAAACTGTAGCTAAGAAAGAAGTAATCATCTGAAACCAGTGAAACCAGCGATTTTTGATGGGTCCACGTGTTGGTCTGATTACTTAATGCAGTTTGAAATAACCGCCAAATTTAACGAGTGGAATACAAAAGAGAAAGCTATGTGGTTAGCAATGAGTTTACGAGAAAAAGCATGTAGCACTTTAGGAGAATTTGAAGATATTGACGATATTCAGTATTCAAGGTTGGTTGCTCGTCTGAATCAAAGATTTGGCACAGATAATCGAAGTGAGTGGTTTGAAATACTACTTAAAAACAGGGTGAGACGTTGTGATGAAACATTGCCTGAACTTGCACATGAAATAAGAAAGCTAGTTAAATTGGCATACCCTGATTTATCACAAGAATTAAAAGAGAAATTTGCTAAAAATATTTCTTTAGAGCAGCAAGCGTAAGCGATGATGAGTTAAGACGTAATGTAGAGTATATAAGGCAGCCAAAAACGCTTGATGAAGCAGTAATAGATGCAGTACAGTTTGAATCACTAAGAATAGCTGAAGAGTACAATGAGGAAATTAAGTTGAATTATAATAGACCTTTGGTTGAAATAGGACCACACTTGCATGATACAGTCAAGGAAAAGTCATATGGATCTGAGATGGTAGGCCTACATGAAGTAGGCCCAATCGAGCCATCAATCAAGGAGAAGAGAGCGAAACCTGTCGCAAAAGTTTGTCCTATGTTCAAACAAAGTACCAGGCATAGTAATGATGATTCAAATATAGTAGAATCTGAGGAAGATTTAGTAAGAGTAAATAAGGAAAATAAATGTAAAGCTAAGTCAAAGAAGAAGTCTCCCGCCAAAAAGGGACGAGGAAGATTAAGATTATATTAAGAGTACAGTGACAAAGTAAAGTATACGGTTTGTGTGTAGAAAAACACAGCCAACAGTGACAATAAAGTACCACGGTTTGTGTATAGAAAAACACAGCCAACAGTGACAATAAAGTACCACGGGTTGTGTATAGAGAAACACGGCCAACAGTGACAATAAAGTACCACGGTTTGTGTAAAGAGAAACACGGCCAACAGTGACAATAAAGTACCACGGTTTGTGTATAGAGAAACACGGCCAACAGTGACAATAAAGTACCACGGTTTGTGTATGGAACACGGCCAACAGTGACAAAGTACCACGGTTTGTGTATAGAAACACAGCCAACAGTGACAAATAAAGTACACGGTTTGTGCGTAGAAAAGCACAACCAACAGTGACAAAGTTTTATGTACATGGTTTGTATATAGAATTAAGAATAGAGTAATTAATTGGGATAATGATGTGCGGAAAAGCCCTCGCCGTTAGTCATTGATCCTCATGGTGGTATTGGAAGTCTGGAAAAGGGCTCGCCGGCATCTGGTACTGCGACTTGTGACGATAGTTGGGGCCGATGATTTGCGGAAAAGGCCCCGCCGTTTAGTCTTTGGTTCTTGTGGTGTAGGAAGTCTGGAAAAGGGACTCGCCGGCATCTTGCACTGCGCACAAAAAGCCGCTAATGCGTGAAGTTTAAGTTTTTATTTGAAGATAAAACTAAACTAGTTGATTTGTATAGTAGTTGAAGTATGTTGTTTTATGTGTCCTCGGAAAATGCATAGGCCTACCGTGGACGGACTATGGAGTCAGGAAAAGGCCTCGCCGGCACCATTGTCTTGTAAAGTTCTAGCGGCTTTAGTGAAGTTGTAAATGAAAGAATTAGAATATTCTTGTAAGTAACTTAGTATGCGTATTAAGTGCGCATAGGCTATGTGAGATAATTCATAATTAGAAATTATGATTAAGATTTACCGAACATGACATAAATAATAAATATTATTATAGTAGCTCCGCATTTGTAACTGCTAGTGCGCCGGCGGTTATACATAAGCGTTTAGAGTAACTTTAATAAACTATTATTTACTTCCGAGATCGGAAGAGTAATCCTAACTGTGACAAGATAAATCTAACTGTGACAAATTAAAAATAACTGTGACACTAAGTAATGTAGAATATGAAACTTTGCTATAAACGTGAACGTGTGTTGAAGGTAGAATACAGTTGTTGAAGTAACTGAAAATAAGATTATTTATAGCACATGTAGATAAGTTGAATATTTTACAGAAGTAGATCTTGAAGTTTCCTTGTCGGACATGAACGGGGGTGTATTAAAGTAAGAAATTGTAGTATGGGACCTTCATTTGTTGTTATAAAAGTAGAAAGAAAAGTTAGTTGCCTAAAATTTAATATGGAAGTAGGCCTACTAGTATCGTGAGCAGTATGATAAACTTGAATTTTGAGCTCGAGTAGTCTTTTTGAAAGATGTTGTAGTTTATCACATGATTTGAGATGTGACAAAAATTGTTCAAAATTGTTTAATTGTTGTTGGTTTTTTGTTTGTTTTTTTTTAACCAAAATTAAAAGCCATCAGGTTTTTCTTGCACCCTGCTGCAAAGTCTAGGGGCGAGGTGTGTGCTTCGACTCTCATTTCGTAGGACGTACTAGTTCCTTTCAATCCACTTAGGTCAGGCTTTGTAGGAGAGAGTAGGATTGACTCAGGTGGTTTAATTTTCTTAGGATTGTTTTGTTGACTTGTTCTAAAACGCAACATCTTCGCACTACTCTTATTTGATATTGTTAGGAAAATTATCTAAATTAAACAGATGAGTCTATTTGTAAAGTAGAAGCTATTGAAAAACTGAATTGTTTTGTAGGTCTTGAGAACTAAAGTTAAAAGATTTTGTCGACGTAGGCCTATGGTATAATAATGAACTGTAAATGAACCGATAGTTTAAAGTAGATGATAAAAGTTGATTTTCAAATGATTTATAACTTTTGGCCTGGACGGTGTTGCTTGTAATTATTTATGTAAGCAGAAGCATTGATAACATTAAATATTTGTGAAATCAATAATTGCATAAAATGGTGAGAAGACATTGAGTGAACTTAAACTGTTTCAACTGTAAATTTTACGATGGATCATTCTACGAATGCTGGGAACTTGTTAACAAGATGGAATCAGCTAGCTAAAATTGGCATTGAATGTAAAAGACTTTTCAAAAATGGAGCGAACTGTTAAGCTATTGAACTGAAACTAATATAAAATTGACTCAAAAAAATAATTTCACGAGTGCAGAGAAAACCGACGATGTTCAGGATGTCAACCATGAAGTAAACGACTCCAAGCGTATCCAAACAAGTATTGAAGCAGAGAAGATGGCGGCGCCCAGTGACACGGAGATTGAGAAAACTTCGGCAACGAAAATGGACAGAATATTCGCACTCTTCTTATGTTTGCTCGTCATTGAAGTCTCTGAATTATATATTTGAGGATTCTACATTTTGTTGTGCCTACGAACTGACATTTATAGCATGAAAAACGTAAGAAAATCGACGATATTTACGCTAGCAAAATTCATTGTTGTCGTGTGTGTGTGTAGTAATGCTGTTTGTACATGAATCAAATACATGCATGGATTGTATAATGGACTGTATTTCATCATGATTATCATATGGAACTGAACTGAACTCATAAAATAAAAGAACATTCTATGACCATAATATGGACATTCATTGATTTGATGATTGACATTTATCATTCAATATCAATAATTTTACATAGAAAAAAAATGGACATTTCATATCTGCCACTGCGTACTGGAAGTTGGAATTGGTCATCAACGTCGACATTGCTGTTTCAATAGAACTTTGAAATCAAGAACTGTGTACTTTTGGTACTAATTTTAAGGAAGCTTACAATAATACACACACACCCTAACCTATTTATGGACTGTATCAGTGGATGTTATTCGAAATGGACTTTATAATGTGCTCCAAATGGACTGCGCCACAATACTTCTATTCAAAATGGACTGTTGCACTCAAAAAGAACTTTTACTCAAAATGTTATCAATGTAAACTGCATAGGCCAGCAACACCATAGTAAATCAAAATTTAAATTATATTATTATGAATAGCTGAAGTTTGTACTGTTTTAAAAGAAAAGTAATTTATTTGTAGGATGAAGCACACTAGCCAGGCTGTCAAATTAAGGTAACTGTAAGGGCCGACAGCCGGGCTACACGAGAATACCACACTGACTGGGTCACAAGGAAACCGTTGCTTCATGTTGTTGAGGCATGCCTTTTTGTAGATTTTTGATGGTGGTGTTCAAGATTGAATAAATGACAAGTTTGCCGACCCAGTCAAGGCCCGTGGTTTTGCCACTTTTATGGCCATTGTTGTTAAGTAAAAATAAGGGTGTGTGGGACTCGTTGTGTGCGAACATCCGATAAAAATCTGTCGACTGCACTCTTTACTTCTCTTAAGCATAAAAATTAGGTTGATACTTTGTACAATTTCGGGGAAATTTTTCATGAGGGGGATAATGAAGCGGGAGGAGCTGTAGGCCTCAATCTAGATTTTAAGCTTACCTAATTTATTATGTCATCGCATTGTATTCGTTTATTGGGCTTTCCGTCATGCAATGTCCGGACTTCCTGGCCCAAATTGATGCCAAAACTGCATCGTTTCATTAATTTCCATGCATGTACGAGCCTAAATTGTCCACGTAAACAGTCCGATCCAAGGAAAATGGGGTTCTATCGGCACAAAATACGTAATTTTACCTCGTGGATCGGCTGACATTCGGTCCATTTCAGTATAAAACATGGTTCAAATTCTTAGATTTTCTATATTTATATTCCTCAGCAATCCAGGTTTCTGCTGATATGGTGCCCAATTTTGGAGGTGCAACCATTGTTTTAAAATTCCCTGCCAAATTTCAATGTTTATTTTTGGAAAAGACGCCATTATTGTCATTTTGTCGTCAGTGACTTCTTCACATTCAAGCGAGGGGTTTCTCAAATAACAGTGCGAATTCGTAATACTTTATTTCTCATTAAATTATTATATTCATAAGAAAGCAGCTTCTCCCCAGTTTTGGAAACTAGGTCAGTTTTATAGATTAATGAAGAATTAGTAAAATTATAGTTAGAAATAAAAGCAATTTAAAGAATTACTAATTACTAGGATTACCAGGAATTTTCAATCATAAAAACACTTAATACGTCATAACAAATTATTGCCCAATCAGCTTTCAGTACGTCATTCCTCCAATTTTTCTAGGCCAATCAGCTTGAGGCATTCTCAAAAGAAAGAAAATTGTTCACTGTTCAAATTACTTTCGACCAGAGCAGACCTGTATAGAGCAAGCTCGTGAAATTATCGTCTGCACTCAAATTTTGATCTACTGTATTTTTCCAAATACAGACTTTGAGGTTAGCGATTTAGCATGTCATCCCCTAAGCTCTTGTTGGGTGATTCGAGGGAGTCTTGGAATGGTATGGATGCTGCAGTCCCGCCGGTTTACGCCGGTGGGGTCTCTGGGAGAAAATACCGTTCGGGATTCCAGCTTGACTCGATATGCCCAAATCCCTTTGGGGTCATAAGCCACTCGGCAAGAGCTTCTTTTAGGAATCAGAACGACGGACATTATCTTTTTATACTAGGCCATTTTTATATCTATTTCATTATTCCAAATTAATCATATTGTAAGTATTTCCTGTGCGATAGAGTCACAGGAAATCCATTCGATAACTTTCTGAATCGAGTACAGAGTTCGCCATTTTGTCAAATGGTACCGGTTCAAGCAATGGCTCCTTTAGCTCGTACGAATTAGGTCGGAGCCTTGCGAGGTTAATTGCTCACGGGGATCACCCGAGTCCCATGGTTACTGAATGGTTTATCATAGAAACCGAGTCCGTCGTTCTCTCCTGTCCCATTCCCAAAGTAAACAAAGAATAGAAATCCCCCAAAAGAAAGAAAGAACAATGAACAATTCCAAATAAATAAATAACTATCACATGAATTGCAAGTCAGTTTTTATATCAACTTCTTCACCTTGTTGCGTGCTCGTTCGATTGAGAGAATTTGCGACTTGTTTGCATACACTTTTGGTATGTTATTTTTAGAATGTGATTCACGTGATTTGAATCAGCTGATTGAAGTTCAAAACAAGCCAAAATAATCCCGTAATGTTCAGCTGATAAGCATTGACCCACAAATATGCAATTTAAGTGATAGTTATGGAAGTTCTTATTTCTTTACAAAATAACAAGAAATAAGGTAGCGGCCTTTCCCCAAAATTCTAAAAGTCATGAATTGACCTTTTATTTATAAAATTGGGCAATAATGCATTAGTGTTATGACAAAAACTCTTCTTGTGCAGTCAGTCTCTGTAGCAATTGAAAAGGCGAATAAAAGCGTATATTTCACATATTTAATTTTCACATTATATATACGACAACCGTATTACCTAATCTCAGTTGTCAGTTACTTCGTGTTTGTGTCAGGTAATAAAAACAATAAGTGGTATAAACCAACAAATTAATGGTGTTATAAAACAATGAGGTGTTATGAACCGAAATAAGGTTCAACAAAGGTTAAAGGTTATGTAACCAGGTTAAAGGTTTCATAACAAGGTTTTAAACAGTCAAACTAGGTTATTTAAGCGAACAGTTCAATTCGAACCATTCAAGTGCCGTGCAGATTAGATCTTCGATTCGCTCGTCCATTCGTTCGTACCTGTTCCAGAACTTGGAGATTGCTGATTCGCCTGACGCTCGACGGTTTGTATGATTTCTTTATTTCTACCCCAAATTTAGGCCAGGTCAATTCCATATTTGGGTTATCTTTTGCTCTGGGTCCTTTATGGCCGCTACCAAGAAACGCTACCCTGTATATAAGTTTGAGCCATCGAAATGTAGCCTTAAGATTTATTAGTTTATTTTATTCTATTTCCTGTTTAGGTCGTACTTCACTTGCCAGGCCTATTAAAGAGGTGCCAGTTGCTTTCATTACAACTCTGACAAATTATGTAATTTCTGTGTTGTTCTCTTAAAACTAATCACAGTAAATTTGAATAACAGTCAATCAAAGGAAGTAAGACATTTACTAGCCCTAACCCAAAACCTAGCCCTAAACCATAATCCTAACCCTACCATTGAAACACCCTCTCTCAAACAGTAACCCTAAAACACAGGGTGCTACTACTGGCTATCCTGTATAGTTATGCCAATTTCAAAACATAAACAAAATGTTGTGCCCCACTTTTGCATGCCATGCTGCTATAAAGGTTCATAGGAAGTTCTTCTAATGTGAATATAGCCAGTAGATAAAAGCAAGGTGATTTAAGATCACACTGACCCATATTGAAATAGTTTCTGAGTTCATTGAAAGGTTTTGTCATCTGTTACTCAATGTCCAATGCAACATTTCAATGACTTTCAATGACTTGTGTATCTTTGTTACAGTAAGAATAATGTTAATTGTCAATGGGTTATGAATAATGTGATAACTTTTGCACAATTCATTATACATGTAGGTTGATAATGGGGTATTGTTGAGAGAGAAATTGGACGAATCAGAACTTGCCACTGATATATAAGCACAAGTGGCATCGTGTTGATTCACCTAATTCTTGAGCAACAAGTAAAATGCAGAATAACTTAAAGGAAGGTGACCTGATATATTTGGAAAATTGAATTCTTTAAAAGTTATAACATAAAATGTTGTCCCTATCAAACATTCATGCAAAAAGAACACATTTTTCAGAGCACCGATGCGATAGATTGATTTTCATCACTTTTGCAAAAACAATGTTGATTTTGCAAGTTGAGAAAAGTTTCAATTCCCAAGCGATATGGCTTGTATAAACATGAAATGCATATAACCAATCATTGTATACCAATGAATTTGTTATTTCCTATTTTTTGATAAGTAATTTACTTTTCTTGATCATGAACTTTTGGAAGTAAATTACGATAATACAAACTAATAAATCATCATGAATGAATGTTCCACGAATTTGTTTTCTGGTATTTTAATTGTCATCTTCAATCTCTGCAATTAGTAATTTATTCAAAAGCGACAAGCTATGCATCACAAAATTCTGCGAATTTCTGCGATTGCCATTCAGCTTTAAAGTGAAATAGTTTTATGTATGTACAAGTGAAACACAACTTGGAAGGCAAAATAGTATGTGCACTGCACTAGTTGAGCATAGACCTGACCTATTTTCAGTCATGGTTCAAGTGTTTGTGGGGCACATGCATTCAAAAAAGTTTTTCTATTTAGCATTTTGCCCTAAGGGCTAAGAGTTACTATTTTGCTTTTCATTGCTGAGTGTATAAAGTTTTTTTCTGGTTGGATTGATTTTAATCAAACTTTGAATGTATAAATTATAAAATGGCCAAATTGTGGTATTTTTTCCTTGTCTATTCAAGTCGCTGTGATTTGAGTTGGTCTTAATACAGCATTCTTATGTAGTCAGTCATGTTCGAACGTCATGCTTGGTGAAGCAAGAAAAAAAGGAAAAGGAACAAGAAATATCTGTTTTCGACCTTTGCATGCAATGCGTGTAAAAAGTTCACCGATGCAAATGGCATTGTTATACTGAAAATACCTAGCCCAGAGCATGTGGTAACAATAGGCAGTGTTGGGTGAATGACATGCAGTGAATAGATACCCGTGAACCATGTCACATTTTTTTCCTTCAGTATTTAAGAGAGCTGGCCACTTGGCCTGTGTTTAATGCGACTGATTGAGAGCAGTATCACGTATTGGACCAGTGTTGGAAGAACCGCAATAATTATACTGTGAGGCATTGAAGATTTGACTGTCCTGGTTCTTGGTATAAGCAGCTTCTGACTTACAATTGTAGGAATTATATTATAAAATTATTACCAGGTGGTATGCCTGATCCTTGAAGGAGAATGGTCTGATTCCATATTACACCAGTAGGTGACCTACGATTATGCTTTTTGATATCAGCCAAGTTTGAGCAACACATGTAGTTTCAATGTATATCTGAAATTTTGTCACCAAAGTCGGCAAGAGGGACTCAATGCTTACTTCAACAACAATTTCTGGCAGTTATATACATGTACATTATTTTTGTTGTTTTGCGAGTCTGAAGTCTTACAAGGTGCATGTCACAACTGTGGATTATATATCAATTTCATCGTGCGATGCTCAGGTATGGAACTTTTTTTGTCACTCGCCAATCAATCGGGCTATTTATAGGTCATAAAATTAACCAATCCGAACTGAAAATTTGTAACTGTCCAAGAATCGCGGACTCGCGGTCCCCATATCTGAGTTGCGACCGTGTTTCCATCTTGCCTGGGCCAGCATAGATCAGCGTAGATCAAGTTAGGATCGTTATGATCTAGCAAGGCTAGATCATAACGACCAATCAGTGTAGGCTGTCGGTTTTACTCAGGTGTTCTGTCCATTCTGTACTTCCGGTAGAAATACAACCACATGAAGTCAATTGGTAAAAAAAGTTATATGAATGAATCCAAAGTTTAGCTAAAAGATATGCATGTGCACGATTGTGGGGCTGGGCGTATATTTTCTGGACTACCGAAGGTGATTGTTCGGCGTGAAATATTACTCGCTGATCGGGCTGGTGATTTTAGAACTTCACTCGCCTGGCTGCAAATTTACTCGGCACTGGCGACCGGACAGGTGTTGTTTTCCCTGGTGATGCTGGTAAAAAGCATTGCAGCATCGCGAGTATGCAACAGTCTTTACATCGCTTTGATTCTCTACTCCACTGATTTCCATGTACCTTTCATTATTGATCCTACACTTACTATGTACATAAATGAAATCTTTGAGTTATTCCAAGACTGTGACTTGGGTTAGAGATTTGAAGGAATCTTATTTTTAGATATAAGAGGCTTCCTTCCAATATCAAACCTGACACTTGTATGGGAAGAAGAGACAGCCTGTCTGCAGGTGATTGCCTTTAGTAGATTCCCCATGGGATGCAGCATCTTATGCTGAAAGGGAGGGAGAGGGGAGAAGATTGAGATACTTGAGACAGAAAGCAGGTCAAGGGGGTGTCCGCCCATAATGTTGAAAGTTTGTGATGTCAAAAATAAGGTTCGCAATGTCGAATATGAAATAAGAGTCACTACCGTAAAACCTCGTCTACAAGCATATAGAGTGCTTCTGATGAAAACTAAATTAATCCAGGTGCCATTATGGATTTTGAGCAAACACATTACAGATTCAAGCACATACAAAAAAGTATGTTGTAAGACTAATCTATTGTATTGTCATATTTATGCTTGTTTCGTATTAATTAAGCTTTTGTTAAAAACACTATATGCTTGTAGACGAGATTTTACGGTATGTCGATAACTGCAAGACCCTAACCCTAATTCAACATTGCGAACCTTATTCCATATTTGACTTAATGAACCTTATTTCATATTTGACATAGCTAACCTTATTTCATATTCGACATAGCAAACTTTATTTTATACTCGACATAGCAAACCTTATTTCATATTCGACATAGCAAACTTTATTTTATACTCGACATAACAAACTTTATTTCATATTCGACATAGCAAACCTTATTTTATACTCGACATAGCAAAACTTATTTCATATTCGACATAGCAAACCTTATTTTATACTCGACATAGCAAACCTTATTTCATATTCAACATAGCAAACTTTATTTTATACTCGACATAGCAAACCTTATTTTATACTCGACATAGCAAACCTTATTTCATATTCAACATAGCATATACTCAACATAGCAAACCTTATTTTA
Organism: Amphiura filiformis; assembly: GCF_039555335.1. Lineage (NCBI taxonomy): Eukaryota > Metazoa > Echinodermata > Ophiuroidea > Amphilepidida > Amphiuridae > Amphiura > Amphiura filiformis. The sequence goes on from NC_092633.1 coordinate 2,574,303, forward strand.
TACTCGACATACCTTATTTTATACTCGACATAGCAAACCTTATTTCATATTCAACATAGCAAACCTTATTTCATATCAACATAGCAAACTTTATTTTATACTCGACATAGCAAACCTTATTTTATACTCGACATAGCAAACCTTATTTCATATTCAACATAGCAAACCTTATTTCATATTCAACATAGCAAACCTTATTTTATACTCGACATAGCAAACCTTATTTCATATTCAACATAGCAAACCTTATTTCATATTCGACATAGCAAACTTTATTTTATACTCGACATAGCAAACCTTATTTCATATTCGACATAGCAAACCTTATTTCATATTCAACATAGCAAACCTTATTTCATATTCGACATAGCAAACTTTATTTTATACTCGACATAGCAAACCTTATTTCATATTCGACATAGCAAAACATTATTTCATATTTGACATAGCCAACCTTATTTCATATTCAACATAGCGAGCCTTATTTCATATTCGACATAACAAACCTTCATATTTGGCATAGCAAACCTTATTTCATATTCAACATAGCAAAACATTATTTCATATTTGACATAGCCAACCTTATTTCATATTCAACATAGCGAGCCTTATTTCATATTCGACATAACGAACCTTACTTCATATTTGGCATAGCAAACCTTATTTCATATTCAACATAGCAAAACATTATTTCATATTTGACATAGCCAACCTTATTTCATATTCAACATAGCGAGCCTTATTTCATATTCGACATAACGAACCTTACTTCATATTTGGCATAGCAAACCTTATTTCATATTCAACATAGCAAAACATTATTTCATATTTGACATAGCCAACCTTATTTCATATTCAACATAGCGAGCCTTATTTCATATTCGACATAACGAACCTTACTTCATATTTGGCATAGCAAGCCTTATTTCATATTCAACATAGCAAAACATTATTTCATATTCGCAATAGTAAACCTTATTTCATATTCGACAATCGACATTGCCAACAATATTTTTGACATAGCGAACCTCTGACATAGCGAACCTTCCACATTTGAGCTGTAATCGTCAAGGGACTCGAGCAGGTGACATTTGGACATATTTGATAGTCATACTATATTGCTTGCTCTAAAAAAAAGGGAAAACATGTTTTCAAGTGCAGCTTCATGTTAATATTGTATGTAATTTTAAAAATCAAAATTGAAGTGGAAAAGTGGTCATAAACGTCCGATCGAATTCAAATCTCTTTAGTTTGAACTGCATGGTGCTAGTGGGTGGCAAGCTTGTGGAAGTAGAAATCATCAGGGAGGCCTGGAACTAGGGCATTTCCCTGGTTGATGTTGCCCGGTGGTGGTGCGCAAAGGAATATTGTGCATAATGTGGATGGGAAAACTTAGTTTCAAAAATACCAATGTCACACAGATGGATTGACACGGCTTTCTCCTCGGGCACCTAATTAATTAGTTTCAGTAACAGTGATGCTGACGAAGGTTGAAACTAAAAATAAAATTGGTGCTTCGTTTAGTTGATATGAGACCTTGAAATTTTTTTTTAAAAAGATTTTCTTACCTAATCATCCCCTATTAAAACTAATAATATTTGTGGTCATATATTTTCATGTTTTTTACATTCCAAGTAGCAACCACAAAAATAACAACTCAAAAATGTCCGCCTTTATGGTATTAATTCAAATCAGAATGAAATAATATCGCTCTCTTTCTTTCTTGTCTTCGTAGGAGAGGAACTGCATTCACTTCTGTTTTATTTCATATTTTCATATTTTTTAAATATTTGCAAAGTAGTTAATATGGTTGTTTGTATTTGTTTATAATAATAATATTCTGAGAAATAGCCTTGTGAGAACAGATTAATCCATGTAGTGACTCATTGGTCATCTCATGGTCAGAATTACTCTAGGATTAAGTTATAATGATAGTAACTAATTAGCATATAACCAAGGTCAAGCGATACAAACAAATCACACAGACAATGATTTTAGTAAGCAATCAAGTAACAAATTCGGCCTATAGCCTGGGCACATATCAAGTAATAAACGTGATGTGTCTATGTTCATAATAGAAAGGGCTATTCCAGTTGGAGTCCATACACCCTCTGTGGAAGACATAGCCTTAATGTCCCACACGGGGGGGTGGATTTCAAATGAAGTCACACATTCAGGTAACCCCATTTGAATTCACACCTGTGTGGAAGATTGATTAAATAGCCATGTCTTCCATAGGGGGTGTATGGATTTCAACTGGAATAGCTTAGTATTACAATTTGCAGCTGAAAAATTCACAATATTGAACTTGAGCATAAAGAGAGCGGCAGTCTAGCAAAGCACCTCCATCTGCTAATACCATCTTTTCAAGATTATCATCTATCGTAGATTTTAGGCAAGAAGTATTTCTAATTAAGCGAAATGTCACAATTGTAGCAATTATTTCTATCATATGATTATTGGTTTGAATGTTGTGACTAACTTAGCAAAGCTGATTAAGCATAGGGTTTTGTTCCTGGCAACGATTCTAAATCTGTAAACACCAATGTGGACAAATTAATAAAAAAATCTTTTCAAAACACTGGATGGGATGAAATCCAATCGGCGATATACATAACAGGGAGAGAGTAATATTAGTGGAGGGCGCTGAACGCTGACAAAGTACGATGGCCAGTGTACATGCCCTTGCTGACTGCTGCTGTGAGTGGGTAAAGCCTGTGAAAGTGTTCATTTAAACCAGTGATTTCCCCCTCGGGTTATTATCCGTACACTAAGAATGAGCAAAATTAATAAACGCACCGGCAGCTATTCAAGTTTCCTCCTAACACTGTTGGTATTGGTTACCTAAAAGGTTGATGACAATATATTACAGCTTTTAAATAACAGAAAATGGCAAAACACTCACGGATGTTTTAATTTAAACTGACTGATCATGCATTCATCTTGTAGTATTTATTTGGGTACTTTAATTTTGATTTTTTTTTTTCTTTTATTTTTTAACATTGTGACCGGCTAGCCAATAGCCATGCATGTATGGTTTTCAGACTAGAGTGGTCAGGCCAAAACAGCATTCATTTTGTTCTCAGTGCTTACTTGTTTTTCTCATATAAAACTGAATAATTTCCAGTAATATAGCAGGAAGCGTTCAAGGAAGGGGGCATTTGCCACAACAGAATGATAGGTTCAAGTCCTTAGAGATTTACGAGAGATAACTGGGTGTGGAAAAATGACTCAATTGTGGACTTCTTGCCCTGTGGGCTCGTCATAGATTGGCCAACAAAAACAGACATGCACTGGCTGGTTTGTTTAGGAACTTGTACCTTGCAGGCCAGTTGACTTGCTGGAAGTGTTACAAGATGACTTCATTTATAAATCCTAGTGAATGTGTATGAATGGGTGGGTGGGTATCAGGCCCGTATGCACTGACGGGGGTGCAACAACATCCCAACCCTAAATTCACAAAGTCCACTCTATACTATTTTTTCCAATAGAAAGGTTCAAAAGGGAGAGAAAGATTGACCAAATGTCTACTTCTTGGTGTTAAGGCATTTTAAAAAGTCTAATAAAGGGCAATTTTAGCGGGGTTAGGTCCACTTTTTCAGATAATTTGCACAAACACACTTTTCTTTTGAAAACAGTGATCACTTTTTGGAAGTCCCACACATGCCTAATGCATATTGTGAGGGATGTATCTGCATGCATGCATCAAGTGCAAGGGTCGGGTGTATTATCGCCTATCGGGGTGGTCATACCTCTAATATGGTCCAATACAATCATATTTGAATTTCCTACACAAGTCCGATGATGCAAAGTATGGGAATGCAGAATGGGTAGATCATTGTGTTGAGGTAGTTGACATGAGCTTATTGAAATGGTGTCAGCATCTGGAAGACACGTTTGAGGAAAGAAAATGTACAATCTAGTACACTTCAGCATGTATGGGTTTCAATATTTGATCACATTTTCAGATTGACAGGAAGTTGAAAGTGAAAGAATATAAGATATAGATTATATCCACAACAGCAACTTCTTTCATGCATAAATATCAGCCATCCAATGCAGTTAACGTCAGTTATGGGTTTCAAGCCGGATGGACGTACAAAAATATCAATGAAATGTTAATTACGGTTGGGAAGCAAAGTGCTGCTGCTCACCGTCATAAACAAATCCATTCATTTGCAACCATGTACAGTTGTGGATCCAGGATTTGGCAAATAAGGATATTAAAGGGACATTCAAAAATTTTGAGTTGAACAAGTTTTCCACAAATTTTGTTTTAAATCCAGATTAGAGTTAGTGAGAAATCATTTTGGCATGTCTTGTTATTTTAGTGCCTTCCAATTCACATTTTAAGTTTATTATGTATCAGAAAAAGTTTGCCACAATTAAAGAATACAACATAAAATAACCCAAATGCTTTCACAGACCAACATACTTGTAAATTTGAATAGTATGCAAGATGAAAATAAAATATTATGAAAATGTGCCATTTTGTCAAAATGAATTGTTACAACTTGGTATTTCATGTTTTAAAAGATGGATGTAGGCCTATCTCATCATGAAGCCAAAATACGGACATTCTGAAAAAAAATCACTCTGACAAAAGTATAAATTTGAATGTGGGGGGGGGGGCTGACTGGCTATGAGCCTACTATGAGTATTCCCAAAAATATGCTACAGTTAACATGAATCAAAATAAAAACCATAGATCTTCAAACACAGAAAGCCTAGTGATATAAAACTGAGTTCATCGTCTTTGCCAACAATCAAGTTTTGCCTTAGTCTTGTCAAAGACTACTCGCGATAGGGGGACATAAGCCGCAAGTCACAAACTGTGATGCCCCATGAATAGGTGGAGCTATGGTGTCCAAGAGTGTGTGGTTCCCAGTAGTTTATCTCCCTATGGATAATACAGGTGCACCGTCTGTAGGACAGACTTCATGTAGTATTGCCTAGACATCCATACAAATTTTGCAGTACTCAGATTGGGTAATCATATCCAAATTTAGATATTTTAATATGCCTGGCATGGCTGGTTAAATCATTGCTGAAATTGTGAATTGGCTTTAATATCTCATGTCCTTGCCTTGATATAATAAAGTGTTGAATTGGTAGACAATAAGTTAAGATTAGTCTCAGTTTTCACTCAGGGACTTTCTCATTAGTCAGGATCATGTGGTATAATTGAAAGTAATATTCAACTTCTTTGTGTCTAGCAAACACCATGTGTGCTTGATTTTAATGTTATTCAATTTTTCATTTTGAAAAATTAATAAACCCAGTGGGATTATACATAGGAGTAGTCGAAGGCGGTGCATCTGTACATGCATACTGTCATTGTCTTGAGGAAGCCAAATGGACCATTCACCACCATAGCAATAGGTGAAAACAATTTGTGATTATACCGCACTACACTAGTACGTTCACACGGTAGGTACCTCTGCATTGAACCATCATGCTTATCACATGTAGTATCTTTGACCGGGGGTCACTCCCATTGTGGCCTGTACACCATCCGCGATAATGAAAACGCGTAAAAGGGTCGATTTTTTAGTGGGTAGGCACGATACTGGCGTATCGCGTTTAGGGTGTCAAAAACATGAAAAATTGGAAAAAGGGTAGCAAAATTGCCATTTCTAAATACGCGGAAATGAAATTTAGGGTATGAAATTTGATGTTAGGAATGAAATCCCTGTTTAGGGTGTCGTTTTAGCCAAGGGTTAAATCCGTGTTTAGGGTGCTTTTCAAAAGTTGATTATCGCGGATGGTGTACAGGCCACAATGGGAGTGACCCCCCCGGGATCTTTGATTACGGTATTGTATTCAATCTATGATTGCAGACATACACAGGTGATGAGTGCAACCTGCTTGTAGTGCAGCATGATATATTCAAAAATAATTGTTTTCACCTATTGCTATGGTATAGGTTAGTTACTATTGTCTCCTGAAATGGTGTAGGCCTAATACAAGTACATGTTGTTCCGTGGGTAATGTTCTACATTGCTCATGTACTGGTAGGTATATGGTGCTTTCACACAGCAAAGTTCACTATTTCATGTCAGTTCTTTTCAGTGTATTTGGATTGATACATTTACCTCAAATTTTCTGACCTAATCTTTTATCTTGATTTTTCATTGCAGAGTTCAAGGAATAATACTATTCTGACAGATGAGTCACTTGCTGCACATGGGAAAGCTACATAAAATGTGAGTTGTGCCATTAGAATTATTTTCTCTGATTTTGCATGCGTTACTTTCTGAACAAGTTATGTGAATCCAAGTATGTTGCTGACCAATGACGTGATTCTATGTGACGTTTTGCGATAAAATTGATATGCGGATCTGTTCTGAAACCCGGAGTGGTAAAATCAGAGAATCGGAATTGGAGACCTGGTCATAGTGAAATTGGTGCTCAGCAATCCCCTCTAAGGATTTTCAGCATGGGCCAATCCCGGGGCCAATTTGGTGATATTGCTGCCAGATTTGCCCAATAAGCCACGAAAAGCTAAATTATCATTTTCTTGACTCAAATTCTTCTGGACCAATTTCTCCGGCCAACAACTTGTGAAATCACTCCGGTCCTACTTACATGTAGGGTCTACCTCCCACAACTTGATCTATGCACCACCAGAGGGCACACTGGCAATCACACCTCTGAAACTTTTGTGCTTACCTGATTGAAACCCTTTGAAGTGTAAGGCTATGTTAGACCTCCAGATCAACAGACTGCCCAAAGATGCACCTACATGTAGAATAAGGTGCGAAACGACCATAGCCTGTTTGAAACATGAGGCCAGTTGAATAGATTTTATGAGTTCAATTTATTATTTAAATGCATCTGGCTGAATGACAACCTTGACACAAAATAATACAATGTTAGACAATTAACAAAGCTCAAAGAAGAATAAAAGTGGGTCACAAGGATATAGTCCACAGTTGAAATTACCCACATCTCCGTCTTTTCATCGCATTTCCTGTCCAAATGGGTGTAATTGCTTTGTATTTAGCCCTATTAGCCCAACATAGTATACTTGTTTGATCAGGAGTGGTCTGATTACAGTTCATATGAATTCTTAGTTATGTGTAAAATATGGGATTTCAGTTTATGATACAGAAACTTACTGGATGTTTCAAATGTGCATCCTGCATGGATATGTGGGTCATCAACTGTCAATTTGCACATAAAAAGTATACCACTTGGTTTGTTAGCTGCATATGTGCAAATCAGATTGTATGGTTACATGGCTCACATGTATAATTCCGCTACTAAACCTTGCCAATATCCTTTTGGTATGCTATCTAGGGCAAAGGTTACACCAATCTGCCTAATGTTTGACTCTTGACATAACATGAAAACAAGGAAGAATGGGGAAATAGAACATGAATGGGCCAAAACTTCCGAACGACCGACCCAACTTCATTGACAAGCAAACAATTTTTTCTTCTGCCTTATGATAATTGCATGTCTGCAGATCCAGTCTATATGTGTCAGTTTTGCTTCAAACAAAAGCCGTATTGATCAGTAGGCCTATGTACTTTGCCCTCCTTAATTAATCTGTTTAAGACTTGCTCACAGCATTTTCTAGTTTCCAGAAAATTTGCCATAATTATTCCACCTTAATCGCTTTAGTTGTTTCTAATGCACATACTGTAAAGATTCGCCTAATGGCTCATATGGGCTCCTTGATATAAAACCTGAATTTTAGGCACAAACTAAAAGTGCCCTCCCATAAAAATCCAACCAGCAAATAAGGGCGCAGATCCTACATTCTGGTTGGGATTTTCAGATGAGAGAGCTCTGCTTATTTGAACGTGAAATGAACCCTAAGGCAGAGGAGCCCATGTGCGCCATTAGGCGAATCTTTAAGGTACGGTATTCTCTTATCTGAGCTCTGAGGATAAACTGTGCCATTTTATCCAGTACCAAAGCCAAAATTAGAAGGTGACTTATGATATAGGTCTACCTGCTTCATCATAATATGATGTGGGGAATACCTTTTCACTCAGTTGAACTTTATTTGGCCAGCGAGTCAGATGTAATCAAAGCTATCCAATTGCTTTCCTTGCACTGATACAAGTTATTTTTACCTTTCTGCCCTGAGATTGACTCCATAAATTGCTACCCACAATGGTGTTTTCACCGTTCTCTGGTATCAACCTTGCTTAAACTTGGGAGTCAAACTCAAGAAAGAAAGAATGAAAAGAAAGAAAAAACAGCATAGAAAAGAAATCATAGCCATTGTTCACTAGACGCTGTTGGCTCGATCCCAATTTGGCGTAGCACCAAAAGCAACCCCTTTTCAGTTTTCTGTTCCATTTAGAAAATTGAATATAATCATAACGGATATTAGCGGTCACACTTTGCCGAGTTCAAAAATAGGAGATTCTGTGATCCAGAAATTGTGATCTAATACTTCCAGCTCCTTTTAGTAGTAATACTAAAGCCCAACTCTTGTTATTACTAACTGAAATTGTAATGTGAATTGCCAAGGATAAGTAAGGCAGTGAGACAGCCATCTAGTCTGATGCTCTAGATATTTTTTCTTGCACCAGTGCATGTCGGATGCTGGATAGCGAACACCCCCTTTCCTAAATTGTCGGCAAGTGTAATATTGTATTTATTCCATAAAGCGCACATGCATGTGCTTGACACAAGTCATTTTATGTGGGTCGTTCTTCTTTTCTTCAATTATAATGGCCTACTTATTTTATTTAAAATGTCTACACAATGTATTCAGTGATCCCAGCAAAAAATCAAAGATATTAAAGGAAAAGTTATTAAAATTGTCATTAGATATTTTGGAAGTGAATAATTTGGCAAAAAACAAGGAAAATAGCAGTGTTGACAAACTTGAAGCGCCCTTCCAACACATATGGCTAAATTAAATGTAGAAAAATTATAGTTTCATGTAAAATGTTGCATATTTGTCTTAAAATGTGACACGATCTGGTCCATGGGGGCCAAAGGAGGCATTTTTGAAAATTGAGTTACATCATACATACAATAGGCTATCATTACTGAAATAACCAAAGGTCTAGCATACTTGGTTCTAATGTTATGAAGTTTTTTGATGTCTATTTTCTTATGTATTTTCTTATTTTTTACTCCATATTTTTACCTTTATCACAGTTTCAAATTTGCCGCCTTTGCCCCCCATGGACCAGATCATGTCACAAATATGCGGCTTTTTGGCTGTTAACAAAGGTGCAAAAACTAAATTTTGATAATTTTTTTTATGATTCTCCGAATGAGAAATCGCTGAATAGACCTTTATAACTGTCCATTACCACCTGGTGCTGGTTATAGTGCCATCTGTTGACAGCTAAAAGTTTGTTTCTTGTTTCAATGTGGCAGGCAGCATGCATGTAAAACACTGGGGCACTGATTTTTAGGTCAAATTCACCTCAAAATTAGTCTTTCTTTTTTCTAGGTTATCCGAAAGGAGACATCTATTTATGATAGCATGATCTGTGATATGAACACTTTAAATACAACTGCAACCAAACTTTGGCTAAAACTGCAATATGGGAACCTTCATGCAGTGGTGGTTTCAAGCCACCATCTAATTTGGATATTTATAATTAATTAGCTAATATGCATAAATTATCGGGACATTACTTGGGAAGTGTGATCCTAGTGGACAAGGCTATCTATCAAAATGTGACACTGAAGCTTTTCTGTAATGCAAATTGCAAGGAGAAAAATCACATTCCAGCAAAGTCCCATCCAGCCATAGAGGCATCATTACCAATTACTTCCAGATCCAGGGAGGAATTACTGGCTTTTATACATTGTTGTTTCTCCTCACCCGGAGGATCTGATTCAATGGTATACATTGTTATATGAGCCGGTAAAAGCAAACTACATTTTGTCACCGGGTTCTAATGTCATCTTCAGAAGAAACCAATGCCCCAAACACTATAGTTTTCACACTACATTGTAGTGAAGTTTAGAACTCAGCCCAAGTGTTTCTATTATTTAATTATCAAGGTTAGTTTTGGTGGAGTGTAGATTGATTGGAGCGATTCTCTTCTATTGTCTGTTAAAAAAACACACATTTTTCCCCTGCGATAGACCTTGATCTGATTAACTGACTTATTATAGATGTGACTTCTGTCCAATAATAATGTGAAGGCTTACATAAATACAAATTTATATTCCATTTGATGGATATCAGACCCCGGCCCTGTATGGATTTTTGAAATGCATTTTCAACAGAATCTTCATTCTGGCCAAAAGCGGACCTTTACCCTCTATAATTGACATATTTGGCCAAATTTGGCAAATATTTATGGACAAAGCAGACCTTAGCCGAATTATGGGGAGTGTGTCATACCCCTGCACCCTGGCTAAGGGCCTCATGGTAATTTCACACTAAAGGATTGTAGCTGATGGGCCAGTAGGGCAATGATAACAAGTCATGCGATGTTTATGAATCTGGTAGGAGAATTTGCATGAGTTTAGAAACTGTGCATACATGAAAACCTATCTCATGCAAAACAATTTTAGGAAAACCTTTGGTAACAGCAAAAAACCATTCCCCAGGTGCAAAGTCCCAAGTGACACAGAGTGGCACCTTCCACCAGGGATATTGAGTGTCAAATATTGCAGTTTTCGCAGAAGAGGTCAGGGGTTACCTTGAATCAGTGGATTGGATATGTTGAGTTGTAACTCTGTAAATGAGTTTATGGAAGTTGCGAGTTTTTTCGTTGACGTCAGTAGAGTTAAACTGCCCCCTGGGAATGGCAGACTGGAAGTTGTCTGTTTGCCTAGAGGGAGATGCCTCTTGCTGATTATTTCCCAGTTAAAAACAACAAAGCCTAATATTGCATGTCTCCAAGGACGCATTGCGGGTCAGAGGTCAAGTACAGATATGATAGAGATGAAAAGGTTAGGAGTGAGATTTTTATTTCTTCCTACATCTGGGTAGTGTAGTGTAGCAAAACTTGGCTTCCCTGGATAAATTCTAGGGGTTGTGATGGATACAATATTGCATTTTGCGCAATCGCTGTAAACTGATAGTGTAGAAATAAAGGAAACAATTACCACAGGCATGCAATTCTTACAAAAAACAATGTTATTTGCATGGCATTGACTTCAGGATCCGCAGGAGTTGCCACAGAATTCCGGTCAGATGGGATGTAATGGCAGTGACCTAAAAATATAGCTTGGAAGTAGTTGGTGTAATGGATGTAGCTGGCACTGACCACTATAGTTGGAGCAATGGGTGGCATATGACATATGAATTATGGTCAATGACCCTTCCAATGATTTACTCCCATTACTCTACCAGGAGTAGCATGTATACTCCTTGTCAGGCAAGAGTAACTGATTGTGTATGTGTGAATGGCCGAATGCACCTATGCCAGGAGTAAGTAATTCTTGGTCTACTTAGTGCAGGCTCTGTGCTGGACTCTGATACCTGTGATGATGATCTAAGATCTCTTCACTCGTTATTCGAGGGGCTTTGTTTGGGAACAGGGCTGGTTCTACAGTGGGACTTCCCGATTGAATGAACACAGCCTGACATAGCATGAAAATATTTTGCGTACACTTGTGTGACTGTGACGCATCCAACTTTGGCAACGCTCTCGTGATTGCTTAGTATTGTATCCATGGTCGTGCGTTCATGTTGTAGTTTGAAATACGCGATATAAGATCACGGTTGGATCGAGTACAGCAGTTGAAAGCTGTGTTCATTCAATTCGAATTCTTACTGGAGGTGTAGTTAGAAATCATAGCCCTGTTGTGAAATTCAACTGATACATAACAAGTCGCACATACTTAGTACTGTTCTGGTCCAGGTCCCTCCGATCACAATATTACAAATTTCAGCTTGCACACGATGGGCACGAGCCGAAACCTCCGCATCATCATGGTCACCATTGGCTATACATGTAGATGCTTGATTGACCTGGTGTCTTTGCTGTGGCCATATACAGCTACTGTTGCTGTAATTAATTCTCGGACACGATCTGCCTGACGTTGTGATGTATATTTCGCAGTAGCTCCAACCTTAGCGACCGGCTGTTTAGTTAGTAAACAACATTGTGTAGGTTGATTGGCTAAATTGTTTTCAAGTCGTGCGTAGTTTACAACATCATATACTTGTTGGATGCACTTGTTACTTTAAAATGTGTCCAAGAATTAATAATAGGAATGATATAAACTACAGTGAACACAGGTTTTGTGGTTTAGATGGTGGAGACCTTGTGCTGTGGGTAGCATCAGATTGAATTACATCACTTTCAATTGACATAAGTGACACAAGAGTTACCAGCCAATTTCCTGTCATCCTGTCCACTATAGTGATGGTGGCTGTTGTTGCATTATAAACTTAAGCCTCATGTACACTTCACTTGGAGCATGTTTATACTGAGCACCTCGCACTACCACACTTTTATTCCCCTGCATTTAAAAGCAAATGCAGCGCAACAATTCATTACTCGCATATTTAGTGGGGAGGGCGGAAGTCCAGAAAATATTTTTTGTGACCTTCATCCAAACTGTTTGTAACGCGAACGTCACCGCGTATTCACCACTATATTAACCACTTCAAAAGGTGGTCGATGGTGAGGTTCAGTCACATTACCCGCAATACCCGACATCACACTTCACCGGTCCCAATCTGTTTGTGAGGGTTTGTCACAAGTGCATTTTGGTATTGATCACTATTGCAAGGGAGCACGGTGGCTGAGCGGAACAGGCTCCAACTTATAATTGGAAGGTTGCGGGTTCGAGCCCCGGTGACGCCATCGTGTTGTGCTCTTGAGTAAGAGTAAGGCACTTTATCTCGATTACTAGTACTCTTCTCCACTCTGTTGTATAAATGGGTATCAGCAGTCTTAAATGCTGGGAAGGTAATATACTCACTGTGGAGGGGGTGTGGCGATCCCCGCTCCCCATAGCAACATTTCACAGTGGAATCTGGCCTAATTGCTAACGAAAGAGAGATGAGCACTCCGTCCTGTAAAATACAGGTTTGACTCTACTTCACCTTTTTATTGCCATGGATGGTTTGACACATTCAACACTGGACGGATGCTACACTGAAGTATCCAAACATTTACAAATTAGGATTGAAACAAAAATGACACATTAACTTGACAGACACATGCATGCTACTTGATTTTCCAATTGAGCGAGTTTTGTTGTTAACAACACACATCAATTAGGATATACAACAAATGAACCAAAACTGACAGAGGATTGTTTTGCGTGTCAAATTACGAGACGGAAACATGTTTTCGAAACGCCCCCACAAGATACAGCGGTGAGTAGTCAGGCTCTTGTGTTTCCCTGTTTTGGTGATTACACAATTTTGCCAAAATATTACCAGGATAGTCACTCTCAAAAGCAGTTTCTGTTCCTACAGTTGGTTTTTCAGTAGAGTTGAGGGGTCAGTGCAACATTGCCTTATCTCCATGAGCTCCCACTGGACACTACTGGTCATCTAACAGCATTTCTGATTGGTTGATAACTTGAAATGCTCATTTCAACTGCCAATTATGACTAGGCTTTCAACTATTTATGGTCAAACTTGCATTTGCAGATGATCTTATTCAAAATTGGACACAATATATTCATTTTGGCCAATCCATGAGGTCGCATGATTGCATTTATACACAACATTACCCAGGGGAGCTAATTATTAAAGGCAGCCTTGCACAAACAGAGATTCTTTCCACCAAACTTGGAAAACATCAGTTTTTGCAACATATTGCTGTGTTTATTTCAATAAGAATATTAATGGTCCCAATTTTTAAAATCTTCCTATTTTAAAATTCCTAAAAGCTGAAAGTACAATGATCATTGAAGTTAGATCTAAAAACAACATGACCATTAATGTAATGATATTAATGTTATGATATTGATAGTTTCAAAAATGGGAAATGAATGTTTTATGTTATTATCATGTTGAATGACTGGATCTGTGTATTGCGGTAAAGGTTGTGTCGGACAAGCGAGGAACAGGATCTATCTAAATAAGCTTCCTCATTACAATACTAAGTACTACATGTAATTCAGTGTTCTTAAATTGTCCAAGATGTTGGCTGAATGTGCTAACCATGACCCAGATATGAACATACACTGGACAATAATCAATTTCTCTTGGATATTGTGCCCGATGGCCATCACCAACACTTTGGCTTTTAAAGATTATAAACACAACTGATCGGTGTCACTATCAGGCAGCCAGTTTGTGTATAGGAGGTCATCAGTATAGGGCAACAAGCAATGGTGGCTGCCTGTAGAAACCCTTCCGGCTCAGATTAGCAGTTACAGAGCATGTGATTAGATCAAATCCTGCAGAGGATCTTCTTATTTCCCTCTTACATGGCATCTTATCCTTACAAAAATTAAATTAAAAGTGTGACTGTGGTGGCTGCGAAAAAAATATCCTTTTGAAAGAGGGTCAACATTTTTCCTTCAAATTCTTCCCCTACCGGAGTACCCGTTTATTTATTATTTACAGCAATTTTCAGAGATTTGTCATTGACTCACTGCTGAACCATATTCCCCCACACTTGTCAAGGTTTTTTTTTCTTCTTTGTGTTATGTTTATGGGGTTAACATGTAGAAAGGGACCCTTGAAGTAAAGGGGGATATTCCGTTACCGTTGGTTGATTGCTTTAGTGTGTATGGATGTATATTGATGTAGGCCTACATGTATGTACCGGAATTTATCAGAATTAGGCCTAAAAAACATTGTTAGTAACCCGACCTACCCTACAAATAGGCCTGACCCTTAACCCCCCAAACAAAAATAAAACAATTGGGCCTAAATTAAAAAATTTTAAATAGAAGAAAAAAAAAATGCAATTCACAGATTTAAAATTAATTTTAAAAAAAATCTGCAATATTTAGGTTATCCTTCATGAACCGCTCTCGATTCAGAACCACTCTAACTGAAAATGATGCAGATCGGATCGGTGCAGCAAGACTGATGGATTTCCATATTGAGCTTTACTTGGGTACATTATAGACTGTATAGAGAAGCAGTCTATAGTTTCATGTAAGTCCATTGATTACAAACATACCGAATTTGACTGTTCTGTAATGTATTTTTCATGACAGTTGAATAAACCAATTAACATTAATTAATATTGTATCCAGTCCCTGTAGTATTATTGATCATCTATGTATTGATTGAGCAAGCAACAAGGAATAGATCCAAGGCTGAAGCATCCATTATGACCTAACACTGTTCTATGTTGACTTATGTACATACCATAAAAGAGGGAATATTCGGGCAATTATTTTTTTGCTTTTTGGAAATTGTGAACTGTTTCGCTTGATTCAAAATTAGCGATTTTAAGCGTCTGTACATTGACTTATACACGAGAGTGAACATATTTGCGTTGTGTTATTTTTGCTGCAGCATTTTGGAATGCGAAAAACACAAAAATAAATGAAGCGCAAAAATTTCCACTTTACCTTAAAGTAAGAGGTGAACGAAAGGTCAGAATGACTCAGGAGAAGTTACACCACAACATGCACACATAACATGATAAAGCCAAGGTCTACAGAGAAAAAATAAAATGCTAAATAAAGAAATAGATAAGAATGGGCCCAAAGTGCATTAAGAAAGAAATCCCACATAGCATACTGTGCCTTCATCGCACCTGTTTGTTTACCAAATGTTTCCGAGTCAAACATTTTCCCCTTGCTAAGTTATAACATCCCTGGTTTATAATTAGGCCTGTGCCCTATATCATAGATCTTCAGGATCTGCATAATTTAGGCCCAGGAGATCGAATTTGTAATCACAAAATGACTCTGATCTTATGAAGCATGCAGTTTGATCCTAGTACTATTAGATACATAGAAAGAACAATACTGTTTCTTTGCAGTGCTACACTGAGATAATCTTTTGCCTTAAAGCCATATTATAATATTTGCTGAGGAGAAAAAAAAAAAAATTTTTTAAATTCTGGTTTTTACACGATTGTAATGTACTTTAGTCAATAAAGATACTCTGCAAAAATCAAGACTTTAGGTGCTGTAGTTTTGTCAAAATCCGAGATTTTGAATAAAACGATGGAACCGGCTTTTTATTATTACGCTGGAAATATTAGTCGAACATGTATGCAAAGTATGTACACGGCGAGCGGGATACACATACACATGCACCCCGAGGATCGTACCGTATTACAACCGTGGGAGTAACATGCATGGGTGCTAGTAGTAAATTCCAATTTCTATGCTTTACCTCACTTGTTCGGCTCAAAATTAAAAGGGGACATATCTGACAGTAAAAGCTAGCATTTAATGGAAAATATATACTAATCTATTTTTACAGAAATATTATATTATGGCTTTAATTAATGAAATATTTACATCATTGTACCTTCATTATAAAATATTAGAACAATTGAAATATATTCTGATGTGTCACCTACAGTTCTTGATTATTTCCATTAGAGTAAAATGAATTACCTTCCAGTGTTAAGATTAGGCAAAGTTGATTCATTGGTTCCTGTCTCTTGCCCAGCACCAATTTTTCATTACCCAACATATTCATTATTTTTAATTCTTTATGGGAGAGCACTTTTAGTTTGCCTAAAATTCCAGAGCCAATAATGTACCATTATGCGAATTATCTTTCTAGTAGTATGTCATACTTCTCCTAAAATCATTTAAACAAAGTTTTAAGAAGTATTCTCTTGCCATGTTTCTTGTGCTCTTGAAGCCGAATTTCTTGTTTCCAACAAATTTTCAAAAAAGTTGCCAATGAAGTTTTTTACCGTTAAACACTTCATGAATCAATGTTATAGTGTTGACTCCCACCTTTGATACTTGAAATATTAATGAAAATATTAATAGGGGGCCTAAATGAAATGGTCACCTCAGCTTGTCCCAGATCAAAAAGTTTGAAACTGGAACAAGGAGTCCATTTTCGATCGCCTTTGTTTGTATATGAATGTAGGTTGAGAATATCTTCAAGGTCCCAAAACCATACAGACTGAATTGCATCTATTGAATTTAGTGACCCAGTCACAACACAACCCAATTGACCCCATGAGGACACCACATGGCTATTATGTATGTTGTGACCTTGTGCCAGCTTCTTGCAATGGAGTGATTACATAATCATGCTGATTGTGACTGGTCTGGTTTTAAAGGCACACTCATATATTTTTTTTGCAACTTTGAAGCACATTTCCAAACATAAAACTACCTCAATCGTCATAGTCATGTGTAATGCGCTATTATTAAATTATAATTTGCACGGTGCCGATGCAAAAATTAAGAGACCGAGCACACAACATTCATATCAACAATGACAAGATTGTCTAAATCATAAACTGGACATATGTGATCAAGCAAAATGAGTCGGATGTCGGGAATATTGATTTTGAGATATAGCCAATTAAATAGAATTCAACTTCCTTTTTATTTTCTTATTCTGAGCGACACTAAAATGGCCATATATCTGGAACCGAAAGTCTAATTATGATGCGGTTTTCAGCAAAATAAAGCTCTGAGAATGGTTCATGTTAATGCAATTGCGAACTGAATTTCGATTTAGATCAACATCACTCATTAGCTTGATCGCATCACATGAGCTGTAACACTGCACAAAATCAATAGCAAATACCGATTTAGTCAAATAAACGCCCGAAGCGTTACATTTTCCCAAGGGGCGTTTATTCAAGGTCAATTTTAGAACGATATAATTCCCGTTAAAATCATTAGGTAAACTAAAAAGACACACTAAAATGACGAACTATGAACTAGAAACACTGACTTCTGGCTCACTTCCGGGTTTCTGATCCAGATTTTCGCCAATTATTGACGTTATTATCGACCATGTGCGCAACTTGGTAAGCTTACTACGCAAGATAGCATGCAAATATCGGCATTTTTGAAACATCTTGGTTGAAAAAAGTGGTGGAGGGCGTTTATTTGAGGGGGGCGACTATTTGACGAAATACGGTATGCAGTGAAACTGATCAGGAAAAGTGGGTTCTACCTTCCTATATAATAGATTTTATTTGAATGACTTCAAATGTGATTTACATCGGTGATCGGCTTTAGTAATCTGCATGGTACGCTCATTACAATCAATTGGCGACTTGCTAAACCTGCAGGCATCAAATTTATACCTTCACAAATGTAATGTCAGTATGTCACATCAATTAAATTTCCCGGATCTGTCCGAGCTCCTCACAAAATTAACTTGTTTTGCAGTACTTCAAAATATCTTAATGTTCCTTTAACTGGCACTAGACCTGATAATTACCAAAGCAATGTGTAGTGTCATGATTTGTCATGGCAAAAGAAGACATAATGTAACCTACATTCTAAATTTATGTGAACCAGGGTATGGTGAAGGTATTCAAGCAGATATAGCTGTACTTGCCAAAGATTGCTTGACGTGCAGAAATTTTGTTGTCACCTGCTCCGCAGCCGAAGGAGAATGATGATAATGAAGGTGACGGCCTATGGAGCAATGTATTAAATAGGCCTCTACATATAATCATCAGAATCAACTGATATTTTGGGAATATGCTGTTTCTGTGGATATCTACAAAATGCTCATTTAAGTCGTGATTTCTTGTTAGTGCAGGTAATAAAATTAAAATAAGCCCGGACTGTAAAGTTCTCGGCATTAAAAGACTATAAACTATAAACACCAGCCACAAAGGAAGTTAATTATTTCTCTTTCTTCTATTTTTATGATACAGTTAGTGGCTCATCAGGCAGGAGAGGAGACAACCTATCTAATTTGAATTGGTAAGTATCTCAGGTTTGAGATGAACAGATTATGGCATTTGAAGTTTACATGGCTAATTGGCTTTTGGCTGTAAAGGCCTGTGGCCAGAATTTTTTCCGTCAGGGTGCGGATTTTCGAATTGCAGACCTTTTCTAGAAAAATCTTCATTCTGGTCAAAAGTAGACCTGTATCCCCTTTTTGAATTTTTGATTTTATTTGTTAATAAATTAAACAGAAATTTGGGATATATTTATCAACTTCTGTGACATTTTTCAGGGGGGGGGGGGCCGGCCAAGATTGGCTGAATTTTGACGTCGTCATTGGTTTTACACGTAAACACAAAAAATGTCTCAAATTATTCCAAAACTGTACGTATGTTATTAAGCACTATTTTATCAGTCTAAATCCGTTGAGGTTCGCCAGTGAACCTCATTGTAAGTACTGTTTTTTGAATGTTTTGTATGAATAACGCACGGTATGTTTATGATATATACCTAAAATTTCCCCCATTGTGTTCACGGTTAACGTGGTGTAATGGTAACGGTTGTCGCCTGCGGTGCATAGGGTCCCGAGATCGAGTCCCGCTCACTCCCGGCTATAATTTTTTTTTTTTTTCACATTCATTTTTAATCCAAAAATATTTATTTTTATGTGAAAATTTATACATTCAATGAGAAATATATTTTGTGCATTTTTTTCTGTAACGGGGCCAATAGAGCTAAAAACACAACTCGCACGTCGTCAATGTCCAGGCAGTGTTGCCGTCATATTGTCTGTTTTGTTTACGATATTGGCTGTTGCCCGGGCTGTTGCCACAGTGAATAATGTAGTCCACCATCGTCTGACATTTTTGACCCAATTTTTGCTATTCTTTACAGACAAAGCAGATCTTTAGCAGATTTAGGAGGAGTATGTCGCCCCCACCGCACCCCATCTGGCTAAGGCCTGTGTGTTAAGTTCCAAATGTGTAAAGTTCAATCTGTAGACAAGAACAGGTGCCATTTCATATCCTCCCAAAAGCCCTCTATCTGTATTTTAACTTGTGGTTTCATCAATAGAGGGCAGCAT
This sequence comes from Amphiura filiformis, assembly GCF_039555335.1. NCBI lineage: Eukaryota > Metazoa > Echinodermata > Ophiuroidea > Amphilepidida > Amphiuridae > Amphiura > Amphiura filiformis. The sequence continues at coordinate 2,594,092 of NC_092633.1, forward strand.
TGATATATTATGCTGGGTCAGCTGGGCATGTTGTGGAACAGTGCATGCCACAAGATATTTGATTATGTGGTTTAATGCCGGCAAGATATTTCACAGCCTGTGGTGAATGAGTGCTGTGCATTTATGGGTTTATGTGTGCTTTAAGTATTAAGAAAAAAGAAAAGGAAAGAAATATGTATTTTTTCTTCTTTTATTTGTCAACATTTGTGAGCATTGAGCACTATATCAAAAGTTTGAGGTAATTGATTGTAACAAATTTATTGCTGCATTAGCAAAGTGCAAGTTTATTCAATTGTTCTGTAGAATACTGTTAAATCTTAGAAAACATTCTTAAATTATGGCAGAAATTACAATGTAGAATGATGTAGCCTTTTTCATTGTTCATTCAATTAATAAATGTGACCATCCACCAGGCCTGTAAAAAATGTTTATTTTCCAGCAAGAGAGATAAATTTCCTTCCAACTTAGCAGGATTTCCCACCATTTCTTATGTATTTCTTTATCAAAAAAAAGCAAAATTTCCCTCCAAATGACCAACTTTCCAGGCAAGGAGATTGCCTTTTTTCTAGGTCTGCATCCACCACAAATGGGCTGTGAGTGTAATGTTGGCAGAGCTGAAAAACAATAGAAAACGAAGGGTTTCCCAAATTGTTTACTGATTTTATACTACCTTGCAGACAAGCAACAGGGACATGTTAATTGTTAATCATTAGAAAGCTTATTTTGAGGAACAAAATCTATGTCTCAAAAAGTGAAAATGTTGACATTACAGGCCATTTATGTTTGGACGGTTGCAATGCGGTTTCAAACTGTTTAAAGATTGATACAATTAAAGGAAGTGAACATGATACAACAAAGTACACCAGTCAAACACACAGTGGGTATTGACCCTAATACACGGACGTTGATCCATCCCAGATTCTCAATCCATTCGAGATGGGTTCACCAATTTTTGTATAATTGTTCATGACTATGTAGTCATAGGATTAGGAAAATGTATATAGTACACCATTCACTTTCCTCTATGGCCTCAGTCCATTAGCATGTTACTATTATAAAGCATCCAGATATTTGCCAATGAAGCTTTTTAGGTGGCTAACAGCAGTGGATTTGGCATTTATTGTTGAGATAAGATTTCTGGAAAATACCCAACGATGTTGACCCACTGGCTAATAGTAATAGTAGTGGAATTGAAATGTCTATTGAGATAAGCTGTCTGGAAAATGCTGACATTTGTGGGTCAAGAACTGCCAAAGAGGCATGGACTAGCCCTGGACCCAGTGCCGTGACCCCGGGGGGTTCACTCCCATTGTGGCCTGTACACCATCCGCGATAATGAAAACGCGTAAAAAGGGTAGCTTTTCGTGGGTAAGCACGATACGCGCGTAACGCGTTTAGGGTATCAAAACATGAAATATTGGAAAAAGGGTATCAAAATTGCAATTGCTAATACGCGGAAATGAAATTTAGGGTATGAAATTTGATGCAAGGAATAAAATCCCTGTTTAGGGTGTGAAAACACCTGTTTAGGGTATTGTTTTAGCCAAGGGTTAAATCCTTGTTTAGGGTGCTTTTCAAAAGTTGATTATCGCGGATGGTGTACAGGCCACAATGGGAGTGACCCCCCCGGGGCCGTGACCAGTACCCGCTGGAAGTAGTCTTCTGAAGTGGCGCTTCGCGGCCTCGCTGGGCGCGCAAAGCGCGGCCTCATAGTCCGAGGAACTGAGCCAGTTCTAGCATGGACTGGTGGTGTTGAATAGGTCATGCATTTGAATACATACCCCCTTCTCCAGCCACTTCCCCAGCAGTTGAGATTTCTGGAAAATACCAAACAATGCTGATCACTGGCTAAGTAAATGGAATTGAATTTGAAATGTCTATTGAGATCAGCTTTCTGGAAAATGCTGACATTTGTGGGTCTGAAAAATTGAACATGTTATGAAATTGGCAAAACCTAGACTTCTTGTCATGCCAGGAACATCACTACCAGGTTTTGGAGCATAGGAAATTTCAATATTCAATTCAGCCTTTGTAGCAAGTCATGGAAATGAGAATGCTTGATTTCTTATTTCTCAACTGAAGGACTAAGCAAAATTATACACTAAATTTGTTGGGAGTAGCCTTTCGTTCCCTTGCTTGTTTTCTGCAATTTTGTGTCTTTCTTTTCTCTTCATACAGGCTAGCATGCTATTTAAGCTTTCAGCTTAGCATTTTGATTGCAAGAGCCTGGTCCCATCAGGACTCCAGCATGTGTCTTCACAGACCAACTGGTTAAACAATATATTGGCTGGCTGGACAAAATAGAGTTATTTAAATTAGAACCTGACTGCATTATTGCAATGACAATTTGCCTAGCTGTGAGGAACCATCTGTTGCCAAAACAAACAGGCATTATGTACATTCTAAAAGAGAGTCATGACTGACCTCAATTGCATTAATACATTACACATAATAACTGGTGAGATATGAGGTAAAGTCAACTCAATACAAGGATAGGGTGGACTTATAGCTGCCCTGTCAAAATTTTTAAAAATACCCTTGTCTTCCAGAATTTCTTGTTTTAAGGGATCTAAAATGAGCGTTTATTGCGTTTCGACAGTATTTTTGTGGGACATGAGAGCACCTCAGACCTATCGAATTGCATTCTGAATCTGAAGCATGTCTTTCTGATATCAAATAATTTTCATTTTTGAAAATCACAATATAATACAAATTTTACGACAAATTATAAAAATTTGATATTTTTCAAATTTTGATATATAACAGTCCTCGAAGTAAATTATATAAATCTAATGACATATTCTTAAAGTGTATGTAGCAGGGAGGAAAAGCCGACGGTCAATTGAAAATTTTGACCTTTCATATTGAAGATATGGATTTTTTTCCCAAAAGACCTAATTTTTTGGGTGTTTTGGGAAAAAAATCCATATCTTCAATACGAAAGGTCAAAATTTTCAATTGATCGTCGGTTTTCATCTCACCTACATACACTTTAAGTATAAATCATCAGATTTATAAAGTTTACTTCAAGTACTGTTAAATATCAAAAATATCAATTTTAATGATTTGCCATAAAATGTGTATTAAATTGCTAATTTCAAAAAATCAAAAATATTTGATATCAGAATGACATTCTTTGTATTCAGAATGCAATTCGATATGTCTGATGTGCTCTAATGTCCCACAATAAATACTGTCCAAACGTTCATACCCCAGCCCTTAAAAGAAGCAAGACCTTCTAGGTGTTGTTGTGACAATGTTTTAAATAAAGTCCATGATTAATTCAGTTAATTAGCCAATCATTTGCCAATATATGTTTTCACAATTGGGCGCTGGAATGAAATAGCAGTTTTCTTTCATTTTACCTCATTTGTTCGGCAAACAATTATAAAAGCACATATGTTATAGTGACAAGTGAAAAGCAACATTTTGTGAGATTTTTTTTCAAAAATCTTACAATTAACTGATTCTTCTGAAAGCCTCCTTCAATTTCAGATTCAACTCATACTATAATATGCCTATCATAGGTATTTTGAATAATTCTTGGCCAAGGAGGAATAATTTGCATGCTTGTAGGTCTGTGATAAACACTCACGCAGTATAACACGGTCCACAAGATACATACATGTACGTATACGCCCCTTAGTATGTTACATGGACGCAACAAGTATGTTCTACCTAAGAATTACTTAAAATAGCATTTTCGAGTAGAGGCAGCTTTTGAATGCACTTTGTAAAATGCATGTATCACGTACACTTGACAATTGCCATTTGCCAATCCTTGAAACAAAGTTTGATAACATTACACAAAATGTGTGTTCACCTTGGTTCTAATCAGAATGACAACAAATAAATCCATGGACTGGAATTTTAGACTCTGCCTTTTATCAATAGTAGTGAACCTGCTTGAAGAAACAATCTTTACAATTGGTATTAGGGAATCAACAAATTACATTGGAAAAGAATTGTAATGCCATGATAATGAAGGCCATTATATGCTTTGTATTTCCTGGGTCTGTGAAGTTAATTTTATATAGTCCAAACTTCCCATATCTGGACCTCTTTTATACAGATCTCTCTTTAATCCGCTGTGTGATCTTCATATTTTATAAAACATATTTTGAATGCTTTGATTCTGCATGTCTGTGTGTGTGTCGATCCCTTACTTTGTCAAAGTAATATCGCTCGATCTTAGCGAGGATCCATCTGCACAGCATCTATATATTTTAAGTAGGCAGTGGTCGAAATTGTAGGTTTGTCATATGTGTCATGGGTCAAAGGTCAAATAGGATTAAATTACTATAAACCTTGTCAACGCAATGTCTTTCAATCTTTGCCAGTATGGGTGTTGTCGTCCATCTTTGCAGCATTTGTATCTCAAGTAGGCGATGGTTGAGTTTGTAGCCCGGGGGGTTCACTCCCATTGTGGCCTGTATACACCATCCGCGATAATAAAATTGCGTGAAAAGGGTAGTTTTTCGTGGGTTAAGGCACGATACGTGCGTATCGTGTTTAGAGTGTCAAAAACATGAAAAAATGGAAAAAAGGGTAGCAAAATTGCAATTGGTAATACGCGGAAATGAAATTTAGGTATAAAATTTGATGCAAGGAATAAAATCCCTGTTTAGGGTATCGTTTTAGCCAAGGCTTAAATCCTTGTTTAGGGTGCTTTTCAAAAGTTGATTATCGCGGATGGTGTACAGGCCACAATGGGAATGACCCCCCGGGGTTTGTAGGTGTGTCTTGTGTCAAATGCTAGTACATGTCAGGAGAACCAGTGTTTCGAGAACCGCCTTCTATTCCCATCACAACCCTCCCTATGATCTTAATGTTAAGTTCATTTTTCCTCTTTAAAACTACTGCGATGAGCAGTGGATCTAATTCATAGTACTGTGTCCGCGTATGTTTGTCTTCATAGGTGCTGCTTACTGCTCTCAGATTTCAAGATAGGTAAATACAAGCTGAGTAAGCTTTCTAAAATTGGCCCGGAAAATGGGTAGAATATGTACTGAAATGTGTCTTTCTTTCTTGTCAGGAAACTAAGTAGGGAAGTAGTCTACTTATTTCTGTGTGATGCATGGCTCTTGCGGCTCCATATACAATAACACAAGCCCTGGATGGTGGTCCCACAACAATGTCATATAGCAAAAGCTTCAAAACTCTAAGGAATCCTGTGTGCTGTCAATGACCGATAACAGCAAACACAAAGTCAGAGCAATGTGGTGCCATTTCAGTCATCAGACATGCGAAATAAATCCATTAAAATACTTAAATCAACTCACAGTTGTAGAAATCAGTTCTAAAAATGTTTTTATGAGGCTTGTGTTTTTGTTGGCATATTCTATTTTAGTTATTTTTAAAGCCATGAGTCCCTTCAGGTGGGGTTTCTGATTCTGAACATGATAAAATGGGTTTTATTGTTTCACCAAACACGTTCAAGAGTTTTTTTGTATTTTTTATTTCAATTGCATTGCGGTAATAGGTCCTGCTAGCTTTGTTGCAAATCCTGTCAGGTATTGATTTAGATTCTGCAAAATTGTTATAAATGCTGTCAAATGTGGTTTTTATGCCTCTATCCCAAGGCATACTGTTTTTGTAATGTCCTTTCATACATACATTATCTCTTGAAAGAATTATAAGCCAATTGACTTCAGATTTCTAGGATAGGTCACTTACGTTCGTCACTTTCAAGGAGGGGGCTCTTATTAAAATGATGAAATGAAGTCCAAATTAGGAATTTACATGCAATAAAATACAGTGTATCTGACGTCAGACTCATCATCCTATGCCAGAATGTTTAGATGACAATTTTATTTACACAGTTTATGGCAATGTTCAGGTAGGTGCATCCAAAAAGAGGGGCTTAGACAAATTTCACTTGGAAAAAATCTGTTTATAGGCGGGGGCTTTAATTAGGTCAAATACAATAGCCAAAGCGAAAATGCTATTTTGCAAGTGATGTTGGGTGTTTTTTGATAAAAGATCGGAAAGCAAAGGGGATAAAAAGCCAGTGCTGCAGTGAACTTTGTGAAATTGATATGGCAAAGTACCCAAGTCGGCTTTATCCTAGGGTTAAAACTAAAAGGCTGGAATTAAGGCCAGCAGGCATTTGTATTTTGGATTCATGCCGATGATTGAACCAAAGGATTTAAACTTAACCTGCCCATTTGCCCAGTACTAGAATTTTGTGACTGAAACTATAGGCAAACTTGGTTTGCAAGAGGAAGGTTGTCCATTGTTGTATTGAATACTAAACAATGTATGATTGTGTGTAAAAGGAGTACAATTGTTGCACGATTTAAATGGTGATCAATATTGAACTTGCATGTTGCGGGGCAATGTGAATACCTATGCAATGATTGAAATAGTGATGTAGACCTCATTCAAAATGTTGTAACTGTCAAAGGGCTATGAATAGTCATGTTCAGGTGGTTATAGAATTTTTGAGGATCGGCGTGTTTGAGGATTGCCATTTCTAAGTCAATCCCAAGTGCATGTCCGCACAACTCAATTTGAAACCTGGAATACATTGCAGTATGTTGTCAGCAATGATGTAACTTTTGAAAGTACTTGGTACCTCATAAAATAAGTCAATTTCCCTCATTTTCAACACACATTATCATGCATCCCCAAGTGGCCAGGCTGTTGAGCTAGATCTGATGGCAGCAATTGAATTGCTAGAGCAGAGAGGATATGTGGGAGCCACCCCTTGGCTTCGCTGGGACCAAAATTTTATTTTTGGAATTTAAACCCTGGTAGCTAGCTGGCTGCTTGCCTGCTACTGCATTGACTAACATGTGGGGATTGACCCCAGATTTTCAGTATGGGTAAATTGATCCCCAAATTGGATGTTGACCACAGATCCATGATTTGACAATGGCTTTGCAGTTAGAGGCTGTGCAATATAAATTGTGTGTATGTGGGGGTGGAGGGGGGAAGGGATGGGGGTGGTAATCCAAAGATTAAGTTGCTTTTGTCCTTTTTGTGTGCCAAAATATCTTTACCCTTCCCCCAACAACATATGTGCCAAATTTGTGAAACCCTAATTAAGTGATGCAAGTGAAGTAAGCTGAAACCATTTCATTTGCAATTAGCAGAAGAAGTGAAAAACAGAATCTTTTAGGGTTGTAGGGCCTACATATGTTTTAATTTTCAAATATTTTAATATTGCATGTAAGCAACGAGATCGGGGTTTCTGAAATAACTAAAAATGCAATGAATGCCAGGTAGAAACAACTCTTTTTTAACCAAAGGTAAATTTCCCAGAAATATCTTTGCATACCAACTCTCCATGCACTCATTAATTACCAATAATTCAATAATTAGTACACAACAATCCTCCCTCCCTCCCTCTCTCCCCCTCCTGTGAGTCATTGGCCACAACTGTCTTAATTTGAAATTCCTAACTCTACTATTCATTATTTTATAATCAAGTCATGGAGTTGTGAGTAATTTGCTTCCGTAAACCACAAACATCCCTGGGTAGTGGTACGTAGAAATTCATTGTATGATAAAATGTTCATAAATTAATGCACTGGTATATCATCACTGTTGGTGACAAAGTGCTCTAAAAGTGGTAATTTTTGTGCGTGTAATTTTTCTCGCTTTGCAGAATTTGGAACTAGCTTGTTTTCAAATTTGCTATATAAATGTGCATAAACCTTAGATACATTGGAGGCCCCCAGTTTGCTCACCCTCCCACTTTTGAAGCAAAAACCCCTGCGGCAGTTTTGTGCAAGATTTTCCCCCTGAAATTCACTTTGCCCGGCCCCCACCATCCCCCCCAAAAAATTCCTGGTGCCGGCCGCCACTGGTTTTATTGTGATACTTGCATCGTGCACGAAAATGAATGTTCCGCAAAATTTTTTACTTTTTACCAAACCGTACATTTGCTGTGAGAACTGACACATACAATGATAATAGGTATATGATCTTGAGGGAGAAAATGAATCTATTGATGTACAATGTGACTCATTATTTTTTTTTTAATATGAACAAATGATGCTGGTGCTTGTTTTTAATAGACTGCATACATCCATCCCGAGGTCAGCATACACTAGGATCCACAACATGCTCATCTATCAAGGCACAGGTCTTTAACCCCAATACATTTGCACATTTATTGAATGACCTTTGAAAATTTGGGTACAAAAACTCATACTCTGCAACTTGAGGTCAAATTTTGCACTATGATTGTTGAATTGAGGTTATTGAACTATGCCATTGGGATGAGGCCATTGTGGTACATATAGTGATACATATGTACTATAGGAGGGTCAATGAACAGGACAGGATGCGGTTTTCACTCAATTAATATGTGACTGACTTTGATCAACATTCACTCGGATTAGTGTGGGCTGATAATTACTTGGCTAGTGGTGGTTCTAGAGAAAGCGGTTTGTTCATTGTCTTGTACAACGTTATATAGGTTCCCTGATGATTTTGGCACACAGTGTCAAAGGATGTTGTGGCAAAGGCTTGTAGTCATGCAGGTGGTGAGGGGGAAGAAGGTGGTAATAAATGGGTTTAGAGGTGGAAGTTAAAAATAGCAACCCACCAGTGGTGTTGCCAATGGGGGAAGCTTCCTTCTATAAAAAGTCGTACCCCCCTGTGGCCTGTTGGCCACCCTGATATTTAAGATTTTAGGCCTTTTTTGTACTTAAATAGTCCATTTTTGACAATGTGTATTTTCCTCCTTTAGTTGCATTGCCCCCTTCCCATCCCCCCTCCCCCCCCGGGAAAGTCTTGCCTAAGCTACTGCAACACACTGTTCTGAAGGTCTGCGATTATGAAGATCTTTATTCCAAAAGTCCCAAACACAAAATTACCTTCAGCGGTAAATTGTTTGGAATTTATAGGGTCCGCTATTTTGATAATATTCTGAATAGCGGATAGTGCAGACCTTATTCAACTTTTGGAAAAATAATAGTGCACCCTCAGTTATAGGATATTGTGGGTTCGGAATAGGGGACCTTATACCAGACTGGCGGACTAAACATACTCAATCAAAAATAGATTTGAGTGTCATTGTGGTTCCAGACAGAAGATGCAGATGGTTTAAAACTCTTTGTGATCCTAGTAAACTGCTTTTCAACTTTACCATATTGAACTTTATCTCCACTAAAGAGTACCTGTTGATCCCAATTTGTATGTTTGTACATTTGGTAAACCAGTTGGTATTCAATTGCAACTGTCACTGTATATCTACCTGACTGGGTGTCCACTTGAATTGTCAAACAATGTAAACAACTTCCAATTTGATAAGAGTATCCAAACAGAATTGGACTGGCTAAGGGGAGGTGCGCTAATTATGTGTACCCCACTTCTTAAGTTCTGGTGAGGGGGTTCATGTCCTTTTACATGATAATGTGTATACAGGTACATTTTTCATAAAGCCCCTATGTGCATGTTTCTTTTGTTGTGTGCTTTAAATGAGCATCTCTGCACCTGGTAAGTGAAACAGATGCACTTCTGTCCATGTGCTTGCATGGAAGATACCAGATTTGTGCAAAGGAATGCACCACTAACAGTAGAATCCATTTGTGTGTGTGTGTGGGGGGGGGGGTACATGTATGTGGGGGTGTACATGCACATGCTTTGTCTGTCACAAGTACAACTTTTCTTGTTTTATGCCAAGCGTGTACCCGGGTACAGTACAAACATGCCCACATGTATGCATGCCTGTGGCTCTACATGCACACCCACCCCCACACACATATTGAATGCAAGTTCATCAGTATTTATCATCAGTTAAAATTTTCGTACACAATGAGATACATTTCAGCATGAGCACAGCAGACTAGACAGACAGTTCACCTTAGGCAGGTCAAACATGGCACATATACATACACACAACTTATTTCTGACATCCTAGGGGGTTTGTCCTTGAAATCAGCATGCTGGCCTAGTCATGCAGCAGTATGCTGCCAGCTGTGAGGATTTTATGACAGAGACAGGGAGTAAAGGTTATGTAGAGTGCACCTCAGGCCAGCCGCTCTTGCTTGCATGCCTGTATCACTGTTACCTACATGTACGTGTAGTGTAGATAGCAAAAAAATCCGCACACAAAAAAACCCTGTACTGTAGCTATCGGGACAGACTATGCATTGCCACGAAGTGTGTGTGTATGGATGAATGTGTTTGTGCGTTTGTCTGTCTGTGAGGATTTAGAGCTAGATGAATTTGATGGTAAACTCGGCGCACATGCATATACAGACACTGCTGTTGCAGTCACACACCCGGACAACTATTTCTACCACTTCTATATCATTTTTGATGCTCATCTAGCACATGTCTTGTAGTTGGATTTCATAAATGTGTTATTTTTCCTGTCGGATCATACATATACGTTGAATTATCCTGTGGATCTGTAGAAAAGTGGAGTTTTGGAAATTATTGTGCCTGCTTCCTCCATTGTTGATTATTTGCCGGATTTAAATAGAGAATAAAGAGATACCAATGTCTACTAGTCCTACCAGGATGCCGAAGGCTCGTAAGTGCAATAAATGTCTTGCTACATGTCTGTCTCTTATTCATGTGTTTGTCACTAACTCTTCTATTCACTATATCCTTGGTAACCATATTAAACAAATCATGTGCCAAACGTGAGTGTATCTATGCTTATAAGTAATTCAAAGAAGTTACTAGAAATTTATAGATCCTGATGATTCTGTGTTCATGAAAGGCAAATTTGTAAGTTTTAGAATAATTTATCTTCATCATATTTTTTGTTAAAACTTTTATGGAAGTATTTAGTGAAGGCATGGAAAAAGTATTGAGAAGTACATTGGTGGAGTTAAATCTTTTAAATACAGAAGTTTTATCGCATACACCATGTAGGCCCCTAGATTATTAATTCATTGAAATAACGAAATCCATCATGTAGACATAAATTGATCTTTTAGAGAAGGGGTACATTTTTGCTACGTTGATCCATCGGAATTAACTCATTTGATGCGGATAAAAATAACAGCCAAGTAATGAAAATTGGCGTGAGTACATGTCTCAGCATGTCTTTTATGTATACCGTAATTTTTACATCACCCTGAGCGCATACTGATTAGGTGGTTTATTTTCTTTCATGTTCGCCATGTGCTGATTGATTAAGGTTTTATTTCAGTTCACATGAAAACCATGTCTGAGAGGCCCCATTATGTATGATCCATTGAGGCAAACCATGTTCAAATTATTTCTGACTCGCTGAAGTGCAACAATATCCGAACCCAGCGCATGAGGTACATGCAGTCATACTCTACCCGTACCGTCAGGCCCGTAGGTAGCCAGAATTTTTTCGTGGTGGGTGCGGAATTTTCAAATGCAGAACTATTTCAAGAGAATTTTCATTCTGGCCAAAAGGAGGCCTTTTATCCCCTCTGCAATTGATTTATGGATCCAATTTTTTAACGAATTTCATGGAAAGTTCATGATTTTTGGTCCAATTTTGCTATTTTGTTTATTACAATTATAAAATGAAAGTTAAGCGTATTTAACATGCAATTACGTAAGTACATGAAAGTTCATCTGTGTTGGTATATTGAATAAAAACTTTTGATCCAAACACAGTTATTCCTACTTCTCGGAATCTTCAGATGGTTACTCCATCTTTCATGCAAAATAGATGTGGATTTCATGTGGACTAACAGAGGATACCTTAAAACATCCACTGATTGATAAGCCCAGGCATAAGGAGCAATAAAAGAAAAGAAAAGAAAAATGTTCAAGATACCGTAAACCACATTACATTATCTGAAGTCAAAATCATCGTAATCCTACATTTATACTGGAAAGTTTAGAATATAATTTTGTTCAGATTGACAGACTTTATACTTTGTTTTAGCAATGACTTCATTTTATTGACAAATTTGGCAGTACAGTACTCAAACTTTATATTTGCTGTGTGTACTTGAATGTCAAACAGTCCATACATGCTACTATTGGGGAGTGTAAAAATTAACGATAGTGTAAACAGTAAACACCCACTGTCGGCAATTAATTTATGACAATCCACTAATTGCAATCAAGGTAGAAATCCAATTATTGCAAATTATGTTTTATCTGTCCTAAACAGGACCTTATTTTCTCTTGATCTGAACCAAGCTTAATTGTCATTTGATGCAAATGAATGTGAAATTAATGAGTTGAAATGGTATCAAATTGGTATGAAGACCCAGTGTTCGAAATAAGCACTTATCCTCTTGTCCTCTTGTCCAAAAATCACTGGGGACAACCATATTGAGCTATGTACTTATCCCCTGGACAACCACTATATTTTGCCTCCAAAAGTATGACACATTTTGGGGACAACCAAAATGTATTGAGGACAAGCAGAATTTATGCTGTAGTTATCCTCGGGATAACCTCCATATTTTCCTTATTTCGGACACTGTGAAGACCCTATGTGCACATTTCAATATGTTTGACATATGTTCTTGAGATTTGCTGGTGTTTATTACAAATGAATGTAATGCACCATGTGAAATATGTAATAACAATTTCATTAGTGCTGGTGATGTTTCGTGTTTGTTGGCAAGGTCTTTATTACAGCTAGCCTGTCAGATTAGGTCAAAATTTGTAAGTGCTAAGTGTAATATACTACATTATGTATTGTTTAGGCTAGGATAAATAAATCATCTTTATGCTACAGAAATTAAAAAGTGACTAAATGTGGATTCCTGATGCAACAATGGCTGCACAGAAACATGGATTAATGGTAGGCCTGACCACAAACCCAGAAAAACATGGCTCAACGGTAGTTCTGACCAGAAACATAGGTTGATGGTAGGCCCGACCACCAAAAATTTGTCCGACACATTCAGTGCTACAAAGTCGTAATCTACATTGAACGCAAAGATCTATGTGCAGGGTTCGAATTTGTTTAAAAATTTTGCATAGCAGTTTTTGGCTAATTCATCTTAATCAGGATTACTATCATACTTCCATATACTAAAGCATGATAAAAAGTGCTATACAAAATGCAAAATTGGGTAGCAGTAACTTCAAAATAAGGAGCAAACTGTTATGCGATACAGCCGAATTCGAACCCTGTCTATGTGCATTTGCTGCTTGTAGAGGAAGCTGGTTACAAAAATACCGGCAAAAATATAGTTCAGCATCCTTCTAGAATATAATGTAATTTTGCATCACACAATCTGTGCTTGATTTTGCATTTTAGGTCACGGTCAATGTGGCGATAATACAAAATAGGTCAGACTGGCGGGTTTCCATAAAGGCGCAGGATTGGTCATTGCACAAATAGCCTGCAATTGCAAGAAAGTGTGCAATTTGTATAAATAGCACAAATTGCACAAATAGCCAGTTGCTTAAGCAATTTTCACAAATTGCATAAATAGCCACAGATAGTTGCAATTGATGCAATCTATGTCGGACAAATTGCATAAATAGCGACAGGTGTTGCAATTTGTGGAATTTATGTCAGTAAATTGCACGAATAGCCTACAGTTGCAGGAAAGTGTGCAATTTGTACAAATAGCACAAATAGCAACGTATGTAAGCAATTTTTACAAATTGCATAAATAGCCACAGGTGTTGCAATTTGTGCCATTTATGTCAGTCAATTGCACAAATTGCATACCGTTGCAATAAAGTGTGCAATTTGTACAAATAGCACAAATAGCCATGTACGTAGCAATCTTTACAAATTGTAGAAATAGCCACAGGTGTTGCAATTTATGCAATTTATAAAAGCAATGAGGACAATATCTGAGTTGCTTCCCGAAGCGCTTATTTGTGCAATTTGTGCAATTGGTGGAAAGAAAATTTAAGGAAGAATGATACGCACGAGGATGCTTATAAGCAAAAAGAAAAATCCGTCAACCACCCTAACTACGGTTACACTCAACTTTTCCGGCTCGGCCATCATTTCTTTCGAGAACCGCTTTCATATCATTATCATCATCATCATCATCATTATAGTCAAAAGCTGCGTCGGCAGTGTGATGATATTAGGGAGTGTTCAGAAATACTTTGGTGGGGGGGGCTGGTAAAAGGAGGGGGCCAAAAAATGTTGGACCTTTAAAAAGAGGGGGACCAAAAGTTTTAGGTGGTAGGAAAGGGGGGGCCAAAAAATTTTTCCCTCTTCAAAACCCAAAATTTTCGCTCGCTGCGCGCGCATTGATACCCTCTATATCACTTTTAACATGGGCAAGTTTGGGTTTTCAGTGCTTTTGTTTGAAAAAATGATGGCACTTAGTGTACACATATCTAATATCTTTGGGGGCCAAAACTGATACCTGTGTACATTTGCGTGACCAAATTAATCCCATATTTGACCATTTTAGCTTTTTGCATAAATTAGTTCAAATTTTAACAATATTTGACCATTCAAGCTTCAATATGGCCAAATTTTTGTAGGCCTACTATCATAATAGCCACGGATCCAAATATGTTGATGTGCCTATGAGCCTCCAAATAAATCCTCTATTTCATTTATCCCTGTAAAATCAGATAAACACCCTGATTTGGGACAAATCTAAATTAAGTATAAAATGAAAATTTCCATGTCCGGGCTCCTTGTGCTTGTATTTTATGCGCAATTGTCCACTGGAAATATTTCAAACATTTGCCTCTCTCAATGACATGTTACCCAGATACCACACCACTGGAAACATCACTATTAAGTATGTTTGTTAATATACGATAATGGGGGGGGTCAAAAAGTTTTGTCTGTCAAAGAGAGGGGGTCAAAAAAGTTTACCGGTCCATCGAGGGGGGTCAAAAAAGTTTTCGAGCGACAAATGTGAGGAAGACCAGCCCCCCCTACCAAAGTATTAATGAACACTCCCTTATAATTATCCAATTCATCATCCGAATCATACTGAATCGGAGGCATCGCCGTAGCGTTGTCCCATTGCTTTCGAGAACCGCCTTATTACAAACCGAGAAAATTTAAGGAAGAATGATACGTACGAGGATGTTTAGAAAGAAAAAACAAGTCCGAAAACTCCCTAACACTAACACTAAACTTTTCGGGGCTGCCTTAATCATCATCATCATCATCATCATCCTCATTATCATTATCATCATCATCGTCGTCGTCAACATCATCATCATTATCATCATATTCATCATATTCATCATATTCATCATCATCATCATATTCATCATTATCGGAGTCATCATCATCCTAGGCATCATATCGGAGTCATCATCATCCTAGGCATCATCATTATAGTCAAAAGCTGCGTCGGCAGTGTGATGATATTATATCCAATTCATCATCCGAGTCATACTGAATCTGAGGCATCGCCTTAGCGCTGTCCCATTGCTTTCGAGAACCGCCTTATTACAAACCGAGAAAATTTAAGGAAGAATGATACGTACGAGGAAGTTTAGAAAGAAAAAACAAGTCCGAAAACCGCCTCTAACACTAACACTAAACTTTTCGGGCTGCCTTAATCATCATCATCATCATCATGAATCTGAGGCATCGCCGTCTTGTCATCCTCAACATCATGGTCATCATGATCATCCAAGTCTTCATCATGCGAGGCATCGTCATCAACAAAATTTCACGGTTGATTTAGCTCTTATTCCTGGGTAATTAGACTCCCAAAATAGCGCTGTCCCATTGCTGTCGAGAACCGCCTTATTACAAACCGAGAAAATTTAAGGAAGAATGATACGACGAGGATGTTTAGAAAGAAACAACAAGTCCGAAAACCGCCCTAACTATCCAGCAAACCCAAAACGTTTAAAAAACGTTTTAAATTAGTTATATTTTGGCTTTTGGTTTAGGTAAAAACGTTTTAATAACAT
Source organism: Amphiura filiformis (assembly GCF_039555335.1). NCBI lineage: Eukaryota > Metazoa > Echinodermata > Ophiuroidea > Amphilepidida > Amphiuridae > Amphiura > Amphiura filiformis. The sequence continues at coordinate 2,609,866 of NC_092633.1, forward strand.
TAAAATGTCAGGTTATATAAAGGTCAAGATAACGTTTTAAAACGTTTTGTATGAAAACACACTACAACAATATTTTTGTAATGTTTTCACACAATGTTATTGTAAACTATTTTTGCAAACATTTTTGCCAAATATTTTGTCAATACTTAAATAACATTATGTTAAAATATTTGAACCCAGCAAACGCAGAAATGTTCTTAGAATGTTTTTTTCAAAACCTTTTAATAACATTTAAATGTCGGGTTATATAAAGGTCATGAAAAGCGTTTTTAAAGCGTTATTGCAAATATTTTGGGCAAACATTTTTGGACAAAATATTTTTTCAACCCCAAAATAACATTCTGTTTAGAATGTTTTGTATCAAGTGTTCAAGAATGTTTTTTGAATGTTATTAAAACGTTTTTATACCCTTTATATAACCCGACATTTAAACGTTTTCTGTAAAACATTTTTGTTTGCTGAGCAGTAGATTATCAAACAATGTTTTTTAAGGTTATGAAAACGTTTTATACTTTTAATATACCCTTTATCATGTTTATATAACCCGACATTTTGCGAATGATGTCGAAAACGTTTTGTGTTTGCTGGGATGGTAACAGTCCGAAAACCGCCCTAACTACGTTAACACTCAACTTCTCGGGGCTCCCCTAATTTCAATAACGCTAATACACCTTCATTCATTTTGTCATTATGCTTAGGCTTGGTTAGGGAATGCTAATACACAAAATTTCCGGTTGATTTAGCCCTTATTCCCGCTAATAGCGTAATCATCGTCGTCATCATCATCATCATTATCATCATCGTCTGTAAATCAACATCATCATCATCATTATCATCATCATCATCATCATCATCATCATCATCATATTCATCATTATCGGAGTCATCATCATCTAGGCATCATATCGGAGTCATCATCCTAGGCATCATCATTATATTCAATTCATCACCCGAGTCATACTAAATTTGAGGCATCGGCATCTTGTCATCCTCATCAATCATCATCATCCTAGGCATCATACGGAAGCAACTAGGAGTTAAGAATTTTACAACAAATCAACTCGCTTTTGAAACAGTGGACTTTTTTGCAGGGGGGGGGGGGGTAATTGCATAAATTGCACAAATTGCTGACGGCTAGAAGGGAATTGGCGATCAATGTCATAATTGCTTATATAGTCGGCACCTTAAAGCCCTTTCCACCAATTGCACAAATTGCACAAATAGCGATCATTGGAAGCAACTAGGATATGAGAAAAATAATCTAAGTTCTAAATTGCATAAATTGCACAAATTGCTGACGGCTAGAAGGAATTGGCGATCAATGTCATAATTGCTTATATAGTCGGCACCTTAAAGCCCTTTCCACCAATTGCACAAATTGCACAAATAGCGATCATTGGAAGCAACTAGGATATGAGAAAAATAATCTAAGTTCTAAATTGCATAAATTGCACAAATTGCTGACGGCTAGAAGGGAATTGGCGATCAATGTCATAATTGCATATATAGTCGGCACCTTAAAGCCCTTTCCACCAATTGCACAAATTGCACAAATAGCGATCATTGGAAGCAACTAGGATATGAGAAAAATAATCTAAGTTCTAAATTGCATAAATTGCACAAATTGCTGACGGCTAGAAGGGAATTGGCGATCAATGTCATAATTGCTTATATAGTCGGCACCTTAAAGCCCTTTCCACCAATTGCACAAATTGCACAAATAGCGATCATTGGAAGCAACTAGGATATGAGAAAAATAATCTAAGTTCTAAATTGCATAAATTGCACAAATTGCTGACGGCTAGAAGGGAATTGGCGATCAATGTCATAATTGCTTATATAGTCGGCACCTTAAAGCCCTTTCCACCAATTGCACAAATTGCACAAATAGCGATCATTGGAAGCAACTAGGATATGAGAAAAATAATCTAAGTTCTAAATTGCATAAATTGCACAAATTGCTGACGGCGAGAAGGAACTGGCGGACCAATGTCATAATTGCATATATAGTCGGCACCTTAAAGCCCTTTCCACCAATTGCACAAATTGCACAAATAGCGATCATTGGAAGCAACTAGGATATGAGAAAAATAATCTAAGTTCTAAATTGCATAAATTGCACAAATTGCTGACGGCTAGAAGGGAATTGGCGATCAATGTCATAATTGCTTATATAGTCGGCACCTTAAAGCCCTTTCCACCAATTGCACAAATTGCACAAATAGCGATCATTGGAAGCAACTAGGATATGAGAAAAATAATCTAAGTTCTAAATTGCATAAATTGCACAAATTGCTGACTATAGAAGGAATTATGATCAATGTCATAATTGCTTATATAGTCGGCACCTTAAAGCCCTTTCCACCAATTGCACAAATTGCACAAATAGCGATCATTGGAAGCAACTAGGATATGAAAAATAATCTAAGTTCTAAATTGCATAAATTGCACAAATTGCTGACGGCTAGAAGGGAATTGGCGATCAATGTCATAATTGCTTATATAGTCGGCACCTTAAAGCCCTTTCCACCAATTGCACAAATTGCACAAATAGCGATCATTGGAAGCAACTAGGATATGAGAAAATAATCTAAGTTCTAAATTGCATAAATTGCACAAATTGCTGACGGCTAGAAGGGAATTGGCGATCAATGTCATAATTGCTTATATAGTCGGCACCTTAAAGCCCTTTCCACCAATTGCACAAATTGCACAAATAGCGATCATTGGAAGCAACTAGGATATGAGAAAAATAATCTAAGTTCTAAATTGCATAAATTGCACAAATTGCTGTCGGCTAGAAGGGAATTGGCGATCAATGTCATAATTGCTTATATAGTCGGCACCTTAAAGCCCTTTCCACCAATTGCACAAATTGCACAAATAGCGATCATTGGAAGCAACTAGGATATGAGAAAAATAATCTAAGTTCAAAATTGCTTATGGCCAGTAGGGCCTACGTTAAAGCCCTTTGAACCCTTGTCTTTTGCATTTACTTCTAGCTATTTGTGCTATTTGTACAATTTATATATGTGGCGAAATGTAAAATTTCCCTATACCTTAAGTATAGGAAATTTACTAAAACAACCAATCCTGCGCCTTTCTCCGGGTTTCCTGGATGCCCTAGCTTGATCATCACATGAGTAATAAAAATTAAAGCAAATCACATTGCTATCTATACCCACAGATTTTTTAGGCAACCGGGTCCATGTTATTTCAATGCATTGGAATAGGAATTGAATTGAATTTGATATTGGCCAATTTACATTTCAATTCCAATTCATTGAATCGAAATGTTTGTTTCTTTCATTTCAATTCAATGCATTGAATCAAAATGTTTTTGTTTTTTTTTCATTTCAATTCGATTCATTGAATCGGAAATGCATGCAACATGTATTTCGAATCTGCCATTTCACTTGTATTGTCAGCTTATCATATTACAATAAACTTTCTCCCTGAACTACTTTTAGTCAAATGCTCGGTAAAATGTATCAGGGTTGGTAATAAGAATTGAATTTGAACATGAATCAAATTTAAATGCTGTGAATTTGAATCAAAATTGGTTAGTAATGCATTGAATTTGAATTGAATCAAAATGATTTTACAAAATAAGAATTGAATTTGAATTGGATCGAAACATGTTACTACAAAGAAAATTGAATCTGAATTGAATTGAAATTCATTTTCTGAATCGAAATAACACTAGTCTGTATTCTATAGAAATAGTAATGCAGAGTATATGTACATCTACTTGTCTTACTGGCATGAATGGGTTGATGAAGATTGAGGGTCCTACCTTCAGCAGGTTCATAACCATGGCTATTTTGACCTTGTTGTAATTATATGAGGATATTGCATTAGCATGATTAGTTCTGTGATGTAAGGACACATTAAAGCCAGGTGACATTGACCATGAATTAGCTAATGACACTTCTATCTGTGTTGTGAGCATCAATGCTGAGCATTTCATTTTAAACTTTAAAGTCTTGATTGCTGTAATAATCCAAAATTTATCATGGAGATATGGATTTAGGAATAATTACACATCTGTATTCAAAACCTTTCTTGAAATTGATTTTATGTGTTTTATGAGATGCCCTCATTTCGCACACACCCAGTAAAATGTCATACTTTACTTGAGACCCAGAGCTTTGTATCCAAAAGGGGCAGATTTGTAACTTGTGTTCACTTCATTATCTATTAAAGATCTAAAATGGCATTGGTTTTGTACACATTTCTATATCTTAAATAGATTCTGAAGTGAACACATGTTACAAATCTGCCCCATTTGGATACAAAATTATAATTATTGGGTAACTTTTTTCCCAATTAGTTTAAAAATCAACCATAAATGATTGTAGCGCTTGGTTTAAGGTCCAGTGACTCCAACTCCGCAAAAAATATATTAAAAATTGTACTCCTCCAAATAAAGAAATACATACAAATTGTGAGAAACTTATTTTTGCAATAAGAGATCCGAAAGCGCCGTGCTGTGCACCACCTCGGATTGCTTGTGGATAGAGTAGTGGCAGAGGCTCTTGAGCTATCCCTGGTAAGACTAGTCTGGCAAACAGGACTGTTTTTTCTTACGTTGCCAGACCATCTACTGAGACTCGCTCGAGAAAGATAACCGCGGTGGGATGGTGACTTTTGTGAGTTATTTGGTTTTACTTCTAGTTTGGTGATCGACATACAGAAAAAGGTCCTACAGGTCGGACTAGGCAAGAGCAATAATATGCAATAAGATAGCAACATGATACTGTAAACTCCCATGACTACCAGTCATGTACTTGTGCCTAGATCCTATCATCAGTAATGAAAGAGATACCCGCAGGCAAATGCTAAATTGGGAGGAGAATTAACCTGCAAACCACAAGATGGATAGATGGTGGCTAACCACACTGAAGCTGAAGTCTCAGACTATAGATGCCTACCAAGGTATAAAATACATTAACCAAACCATGGCCATACAAAATGGGAGTTGCAACATGTGAAAGAGGTTAGGAGAGAGGGAAGATTGATTGGATGAAGTCATCTATAGCCAGGGGCTGTTTGCAAAGGACACTGACCATCCAATAGGATTTGTTTGTGTCATGCATTGACAGTTTAGGGCATTCATTGCAAATGAGCCATTTATATCATTTAAAAGAAATAATAACAATAATATTAAAAACTAATACTAGTAATAGCAGTAATAATAAATTAATTAGCCATTTAATATCATACCGGTACTTAAAAATAATAATAATGCATTTTAAATAATTGGGCAAATTAGTAACAAGTGCTTAAAATTATTGCAATTTTGTAAATTTCTAATCATAGGATATTCAAAGGACTGCAAGATCATTCGCCTCAATGCTGGGCCTAAAATGTGACATGAAATATTAGTTTTCTGTAGACCTGTAGAAGATAGAATAGGCTACATGTATGAAGCATTTTGGCAATGAGGCCGAAGGTTAGTGGAGCAAAGCCCAACAGCTGCTTTGTTTACCACTGCCTGAAATAGATCATCTTTTATCAGCTAATCATGATAGCAAGGAAGATAAGCAGTCCTGAGGAGGAAAAAGATTGTTGACCTCACTTAAGTTCAGAATAAAGGATTGCTGACCTCAAGGAGAATCAGTGGGTTGGAAGGGCTTTGCTACCTTCCTTCAAGTGGCAATTTATCATGTTTCAGTGTTTAATTTATTCAGTGGTAATAATGAAGGTTCAAAATACTGGTAAGCCACATCCAGCATTCAACTCTGTGCAAATGACTGGCACTGCATGGACGATCATTCACAACCTGCACTAAATTTAGCTGATTATCTAAATATCTTGGTCCAGAACTCCTCTTATAATATAGTATTTTGTGCACAAAATATGAACATTTTCCAAAACACAAGCCACAATTAATTATGGTAATATCACACTAATAACAACCCTGTACGTAGGCCTGCATGCTGTTATTTTTAAGTTTTGACAATTTCCATGTATTGAGAAGTGTTGCTAGTTTATTTATGTCGCAGAAGTTACAAAATGTGCGTGAAGTTTTATGTATAGCCTAGGCCATTACTTGTGTGCTCAGAATTTGTAAAACACTTCTATAGGAGAGACCTGGGCCTGGTCTAGTTTGTTCATTGTGATGCAGTACATAAATGTGCAATGTGCTTTAATCATTTCTTCACATTATTGTTATCGGTGTCCCCATGTAAAAAGTTCATGTTCTTTCCCAAGTTGGTATTGTTCCACACAGGTCACTAAATAATAGGCAGTAGAAAACATAGGCCCACCCATTGAGACATTTGAACCATACAGATGTGCCATTAGCCAAGATAAAAACCCCATGTTCAGCTGTTTGCCCTGCCTTCTGGGGACGGTCTCTTACGCACATGTCAAATCTCACTTGTTGAATAATTATGCATACTTGGATTGTTGTGAAATGAGTAACTGTTAAAGAGTTGTGATTGTCTGAGGAAGTTCATTTGAGGACAGTTTCAAGTGTGTGTGCATGTTTTACTACAGTACATGTACAAGGACATTTGAGGACACCAGTGTGCCCTGGCTGAAAAGTACATGGAAATGGTGTATGGAAAGAAATGGTGTAAAAGTCAACCCTTTATTCACTGCAGCATTTGATTGCATTGAAATGTTAGTTTGAAGCTTTTGTGACTTTTCCATCAATGCCAGACCATTGGTAGATTGGGAGAGAAGAAAACATTAATTAGTTTTGCAACTTTATTGACCTTTTGAATACCCTTTCACCAAAAAGTTGGCCTTTTGTTATCCCCCCCCAATTTTTGGACCTTTTTATTGAAGAAAAAACACAACAAACAAAAGTGGAGCATTATTGATTTGGAGGGATTTGACAGCACCCCTAACATTTTATTTCTCTCCCTAAACAATCTAACTCTACCATTTAGCTTTGCCATGAGAAGTAGGCCTAATAATTTACTTAAATATACTTTCTATGAATTGGTTAGGTTTAGTACGCCTAAATAGTTGCACTGCAATGCAAGCTAGGAGGGCGAGATAAATATCAAACCCAAATTTTATACCACACATGGCGGAGAAATGATAAACTCCCAAGATGCAAACATTAGCTTGAATTACAGAGGAGTAATTAAGAAATGAAAAGGTGTCATTGGTTTTTGAACCAGAAGAATGAAAGGGATTTGAGATCATTATTTAAGGTTAGGCACTATTTTAAACTGTTACGATTTGGTAGTTCACAGCATCTTGCGAATGGTAGTGAGCTTTGGCAAAAAATGTATTGATCATTTCATGACATATAAAGTGTGTGAATTCAAATATCACAGGTATACTTTTGTAGATCCTGTGGTTCTTGAGTTATGTTGTAAAGAGGGCTGAAACAACACTTTTGTAAAACGTACGTAACTCATTGATGACAATAAATCAAGCAAGTTTTCAAAGTATATGATTTGTAGAATGTACTTTTGCAAAACATTAAAGTGTTATTTTTCAATATATATTGATTTAAACAATGAAAATCATTTGGGGGGTGTTGCTTCGACCAACAAAAGAGCATGTCGCCTTAACTTGTAACATTGGTGCAAAGAAGTGCATTGAATGTCATTTTATATCACATTAGTACCATATATGTGTTCTAATTGTTCTGAAAATTGTGTCAACTGAGAGTAAAAATGAGCAGTTATGACATATTTAGGTTTCCTGTGGTAAATTGATAGCTCTACTAAGTTGTTAACCCTTGGATTATTAACCAATGCTCAGTATGTTAATGTGTATATTGCTTTAATGTCGTCAGTTCTTGTTTATTTGGACTTTGTTCAGCATATATTGTAGATTACAGAGTAAATATGGACTCGCTTCAAATTATCCGATGTTGTTATGTTATTGGATAACGATTCTATCTAGCGATAATGATTATTATATACTAAATGCAGTGGAAGAAATATCATACAGTGCTTTTGTTTTTAAAGAGGAAGCCCCACCAGAGCAGTTCTTCTGGGGTGATCCAAACCTGCCTGGTTATCAAATTAATCAGTGAAAAGGTTATTTTTGAATTTGACAGGTGCTAATTGGTTCACCCCAGAAGAACTGCTCTGGTGGGACTCCCCTTTAAAGTTTTGATATGAAATGTGGATTTATCACTCTTTTAATAGCAGGGGGTGGACAACCTGTGGCCCTGGACAATGTCCAATGTGCAAATTAAGCCTTTTTTTACCAAAAAATAATGTTATAAATAATATGCATAAAACAAAAGCTAGTAATAATTCTATGTAATGTGGCCATCAAACTGCCTAGCCCTCTGAACTTCATGCCCTCTGAACTTCATGATGTGGCCCCGGGGTCCTGAAAGGTGGGCCATGCACTCCTGCTTTGAAGTGATTAACTTTGTCATGATGGAGAAAGCAACACTTCACTGCACTTGACCTAAACCCTTTGCTAATAAATAATGTCTTCATATTAAGGTCAAGTCAAATATGGAATGAATTAATTATACCTTGGCCTTATTACAAAAGCTTGCTGTCAATTTGGTGATCATCAAACCTGTCATATGGCAAGCCAATGGTAGGGCTATTATTGGCTTGTAGGATGTTGGGGCTTCCCCTACTTGATTTATGTACATAGTGCAGGGTTGGATTATATTTTTGGAAGTTAGAACTTTAAAAATTTAGCTTTCTTCATCTTCAAAACTTGAATAATCTTGAATCAAATATTCAATATTGAATATATAGCATGAACTGGGCGTAACCACTATTTTGTTCCACATGTTTACATAGGCACAGTTTGTTTCACATAGGCATTCAAGTCTGCCAAAGATTTCCATTCCTGCCACCTTCACAGGTACACCATCGCCAAAGTACCTGACTGGTACACACAGAGTACCTACAGAGTACCAATGCTGCTACTGCACAGGGTCCACCAGCAGGGGTTCTGTACTGGTACTACACTGGTACTGTTAAGTACCAGCCACATAACTTGGCCACAGTATATCTGTGCAGCTGGCCACAATAGGAATCTAGTAGTGTACATTGTACACGTATGTGGTGTGCAATTTCCTGACATAAACTTGAAGCACTTTAAAAGTGTTGGTGACACAAAAGCAAGCTGCATAAATAGCCCCTTATTCTGCACTTTTTGAATAATATATCACTCAGTGCACCATTAATAAGAAAACACTGAGAATAGTGCACACTGAGAATAGTTCAAGACAGAGTGGGTTCGGAGCTGGCCACCGATAGAGTGGGTACAGAGATTGAGCTAGCCACTGCCCTAGCCATTTTACAGTACAAGAGATACTTGCTATTTTATGTGCACACCAATCAACATTAATGAGACTTTTGTTTTTCTAGATGGGCCAGTGGCGGATCTAGTGGGTGTTTAAAGGGCACCGCACCCAATGCATTTTGTCAAAATCATGCAAAATCTGCACACTTTTGACAATTTTTAGGCCCTATTAAACACCTCCTTTTCTCTGCCCCTGCATATTTTGACCATCCCGGACCCACAGCTGCACTGACAAATTGACCACTTTGTTAAGGTGATCTCTGCTTATCGACTGTTGTTTTTCCTCTGACTTTTGCAGAAACCAAAGAAATACTATAGTTTAAAAGCTTAATTGAAGTTGAACCATCCAATTTGTAATGCAAATTAAGGTTCTTATTACTAAACTAGGCGTACTTGATGAATATTGATGTCATTATGGTGAGGAGTTGGGCACAACTCAACATAGGTCATCGGTGTGAATTTCTCTGTTCTTTTCTCCAAGGATACAGCTATTAGAAGTTGCAATCTAGTTGCGTTAGATGGGGCATTGCATGTACCCTTCAATACTTGTCAGATTTTGAGGCACTATTATAGCTGCCAAGAAATCTGTGGTCACTTTGTATTGAATTTTTAGGTACAGCTGGACGGATTGAAGTTCAACAATGATAGAATGGATACAAGAAGGTCAGTCTTTGATTTTGTGTGATCATCAGAGGCCATTAGCATAATATGATGGAGGTGGAGGGACTTTTTTTCAAGTTTATTTATACTGATCACTATGGATCTGACAAGACTTTTGAAATTCAAGAGCTGCACCTATAGTTGATCAGCTCGTAATTGGTGGGCCTTATAACATTGCGGATTAATACATTTTATTTCGTGAGCTGTTTTGTTACATCTCGCCAGGAGTATCACAAATTATTAATTCAAAGTCCTATACTCTATCTACCTAGTATTTATACACACACACAAAATAAATCAGATAGGCCAACTATATCACTCTTAACATAGGTCTTCTTTTCAGTTTAGTGATAAAAGCCTAACAATTCCCGCCGATTACGAGCTGATCAAATTATAGGTCATTGGTTCTTGTCTTGATGGTTTATGTGCAGTTAAGAAATTTTTATTTAAAATGTTGTGATTATAAATAAGCACAACATAATTATATTAAAAATCTTAAAGATGTCTTAGATTTTAATTTGAACATGTGTAAACTGTAGTTAAAAAATAATTTTTGGCAATTTGCACTGGCACGTATGTGAATGTTATTCTATTTTTTCTAGGCATCATATTGACATGCAGATGATGCGGTTTATTTTGCAATATTGAAAATATAATTCTGTATTTTGCACTGATTTCATTGTTTTTCACAATAGGTACATTATATTACTTAAATGAAAGAAAGTTGAACCTTATCTCGCGTTTTTGGTGACCTGCAGTTGGGATGATTTATAATACATCTTTCTAATTTTTACTGTACTGTCTGTAGGACATGTGCAGCTGATCCAAAAGCTTTAAAATAATTAAAAATATATATAGTAAATAATAAGAATAATTTGCAATCCTTTATCATGTGAAATAATTTGTAATTTGGCCCCAGAACTACAAGACATTTTTGAATCAATAAAATATTAAATACTGGGAAATCTTAGTCTAAATAGTATTCTTGTTAAAGGAGGATTTCGTGATCCTAGCATCCTCTTTTTATGACATTTTTCAGTAGATATCCAAGAAAAAAGCTTATTTCCAAAATTTCAGTTGATTCCAATTTTATGCTTATGCGAGTTATGCATGATTATGTGTATTACACTGCTCCATAGACAATGTGTTGTAATTTCGTTCTGGTACACCAGAACGAAATTCAAATTTGGCGATATTTTTGCTAAACGAATTAATCTGCAAGAAATATATGGTACATAAACATTATGTAGCCAGAGGTATCCAGTGGTGTAAAAATCTCAACTTTTTTTCGGAAAAGTGGGGGGATGAGGCTGTGGATCACGAAATGCCCCTTTAAGTATTGGAAAAGTTAAAATTTTGCAAGCCTAGATTGGCATGCAAGACATGTGCTTGAGATTGGTGAATGTCATTTGCTTTTCAAAATGCAAGAACGTGGCAAGCATGCTTGAGTGTCTCAAGCTGTGAATATGGTTTATTACCGTGAGAAAGTAGATGATGTGGATGCAGGGAGTTCATCTTCAAACAGATGAGATCAGATAGGAGATGAAACAAGAAAAAATTATATCTATAGATGGTGAAGGAAGAAAATCATAGAAGTGATATGACTTAAATTCCATTTCATTTTGGAAGTAGTTGGAAGCTTTGACTCAGATGTAGTAACTGATACTTGAAAGAATTATTTTAGATAATTTAATCTCATCGTCCTTGTTGTTAATGTCTGTCCATCTGTGTGTACGTCTGGATGCTGTATCTCTAGAATGGGTAGGCTGATTTGCTGCAGATTTGTAGGATATGTAGGCCATAATCAGAAACTCTGGCTATATTTTTTGGTTCTAATTTGCATATTTATTATGATAATTAGCAAATTTACATATTTTGCACAGAAATTAACCCTGCATCGTCCAGATGCTGTATCTCATGAATGGATGAGCGGATTGACTTCTCAGGTATACTTGAATAGGTAAGCCATGGTTAGAAACTATGGCAATTTTTCTTTTGGTTATGGGGATAATTTGCATTTATTTATTATTATGATAATGAGTTAATTTGCATTTTTTCCACTTGTAAATACATTTGTTCAAAAAAAAATCTTCTCTAATTTGCATATTTGTTAGAATTGCAATATACTAAAAAAGGAAATACTACTAAAAAATTTTTTTTTTGAAAATTAGATTTTTTTACGAATATTTTACAACAACGGACATGTCAATGTGATTTTGTCACAACAGTGCAATAACTTAATCATCAGCATCTGGTAATAAATAGTATGGAATATTGATAATAAATGTGAACAATTTAGGTTAATTCGTAGGTTAAATGTGTTTGCTTAAATAATTGGAAAAAATTCAGTGCAAAAATTGGATGAATACAAATTTTTAGTCAAACATTGCTTTCTCCAAAGTTAATGCAGCAGTATTAGCAGTCCCTTTCTGCTCTTAAATCTAGGGGCCAACAAAATGGTTTTCAACACGTAGCAGATAGACCTTTCCCTGATCTCCTCTAGTGTTTTGTACAAAAGCATAAAAACACACTACCCTAGCAGTGATCTGGGCCTCCGCTAGGGAGTGGCATGGTAAAAACAAGATTCCATTTCACCCAGAAAAGATCTCTGATATCCTCACCTGTCAGGGCACAGTTCTGCAACCCCAATTAGGTTTTACATTTATAGAATGACCTTTGCATTAGTTGGGGACAAAAACTCATACTCCATAACTTGAGGTCAATTTGTGGCTATGGTTGTTAAATGTAGGTTAACTAACTGTGCCAATTGGGAATGAGGCTATTTTGGTGTATAATGCCAGAAGAGATAATGAAGCTCACTGGGTCAAGCTGTACAGTTTGACATGGGACATTCTTCTTGTGTGAATGTAATGTGTCAAGTGTAAATAATGGAGTTCAGGATGTCACTGTCTTAAAGCTGCCTGTTTATTGAGCTGAACTTAAAATATGCAAAATGTAAAATTCAGGGATCTACTTGCTGTAGATGTTTCTATTTTGTTAAATTTTGAAAGCTTTGGTTTATGAACTTCAATGTTTTATTAAGCGATTATATTTGAAGGTTTATCCTCTTTACATTCACTTTGCTTCTGAAACTTGAAAGAAAATCCCAAACATTCTTATACATCATGCCATTCCTATACTTGAAGGCCAATCAAATTCAAAAGTTTTTTACACTTCATTTCACTGTGAGTTTGTTACTGATATCGGTGCTTTTCTCAAGATTTGCACCATTAAGCACGCCAACAAACCGCCCTTGTATGTGACGTTTGTAGATGTTCTGTGAGATTACTAGGCTGTAGCACATGATTCTGTACACTAGTACAGCAACCAGTGTGCGTCACTACCAAAATGGAAGGAGGTGGAACAAAGTGACTAATAACGTAAAGCATGACAGATTCGCACAATTTTATGCTTGCAAAGATTTTATTTTCCAACAGGTAATTCAAGAATTCCCTTTTTAAAATGTTAATTAACAAAAAATTTACCAATGAGTTGTTTCTTTTAAAGTTCCATGCTCCCAAAATATTGTGGTTTACAGAAACGGGTCATAATCTTCTCCATCAGACTATTAACATGATCTAATCTGTAAAATATAGGAAAATATGTTAGCCTACCAATAGTGGATCAAGGGAATGTGATAAGAGCACAGCGCCTAATTTAGCAAAATCACCCTATTTCAGCCAGTCAATTTTAGCTGCTCATTCTTCCCCCTCCTCTTCACCGGGTAATTTGACCATATTGCAAACCCAAGTTTTGGGCCATGTATGTTAAATCATGCAGAACCATGTAGATGGCCTCAGGTGACGGTGTCATCTGAGGTCACCATTAGACTGACCTTGCCTGTTACAGGACAATGAACTGATTTGAGGACACAGAGACCTCATCAATGACATCATGGCAGGCAGGGCATGATCCTTGGGGACCATAGATCCTTATAGCCATTTACCAGGTCATCCAGCAGCAGGCACTATACTACTACAAATGAAAATCTATAAATAGTTTACCCCCTTATTTTATAATTAACTGTTTCTGACTCTTCCACATGCATGTCTTTGATTATTGGCTTCTGACAAACATGGAACTATTCCATTTTCCCTTGGATGTGGCAGTGACTGCCACATCAGTGTGAAAACTTGACAAGGGAAGAATATTTTAAATGGAAGCGCAGGTCCCGTAAAATATCAGCAGTTGCAATATGGAAGCTTATGACATTGTATTCAGCCACCTAGGAACTAGTAGGCCTGTAAGATAATTGTTGGAATTAGTTACCAACTTGTTGCCACTCCCACTCCATCTGGGAGACTTGTGTTTTCTCTTGTTATGTTACAATGTACTCCAGAATGAGAAAGGGATGCCAAGTTTTGATATCAAAGCGGGCGATACAGATGTGGCAAGTTGAAGGAAATGGCATTGTGCTTGTATTACATGAAATTAACCTTTGAAATCACATTACATAGGCGATGTTGTACGCACATGTATCCGACGTGACGAGGTGCTCGGCCATAAATGGATTTTAGACAGTTACAGTGTTATTTTTAGCCGCAGTGATAAAAGAAAAGCTTGATCAGATTCAATTAAGATGGCTGACCAAACAAAACCTCAAATGTCTTACCGCCATTCAGTTAATCATACCGCCATATCTGTGAAAGAGGCCGAATGTTCAAGTTGGGGTTCAACCTGCGGTTTGAGTGTTTTTAAGGCTAGACCATTATATTGCCTGGGGTAAAAAGATGACTAGTAGTAGCAACAGTCACCACACACCAGATGAGTGTCATTAACATATCAGGAAGTCTGAAAAGCATTCTGCTCATTAATTATCTACACACTTTTGCTGAAGTACATTGCCATGGCAAGGGATCATACATGTACATGTATCAAGATTATTTCATATGACCCACGGCTCTGTATATAATGCACTTTGGTTTGATATAGAATATACAAATTTGACTTGTTTGTTTAGGAATTTGATGGATTGTTAAGGTTTCAGTTTTCACATGTTGCTGCTTGGAAAGTGCAGAGTTCACTAGGAGCAATGGGGCATTTCACACCGAGTGGTGATGCACATTAAGGTACATTATGTACGCGGCCTGCATTGCGTACTAAATGGGCGTAACGTGATATTGCACTGTGCGGTGAATGCGTAAAATCTTAACTCTGTAAGTGTGACCTTTACTATAATGCAACGCATATGGTGTAGTTCCATACATTGCTTGACGTGCGTCCACACACTATGGAACGCGCTTTCAAATCTTATACTGTGACTGCGTGAAATTTGCATCGTGTAGACAGTCACTTGTACGCAAGTCCATGTTGATCCAGATCAGGAGTCCACATTAATACGGAATAGCGGATCTGTGTGGAGTGCCCCATTATAAATGAGATATGACCTTTTGTTATACTACTTAATTGAGTTAAAAGGTTTGAAGATGTTGAGGTTGGGTTTCATTATCAGTCAGGTGTAAAACAGGTTTGATCAGTAGCTTCATTGCCATGGTATATTAAAGGCATTGTCTTTCCTAGTGCCTCGCCTATAACTATCATGTTTAATGGTAGCAGTTAACCTTTTTTGAACCTTCAGAATCTAGTTAGTGCATAAGCAGTGGCATAGCCAAAGGGGAGGGCAGCCCCCCCCCCCCCAACACACACACTGGTCTTTTAGTGAGGATCTGAAGGTTTATAAGCAGTCTAGTGGCACTTCCCTGGTTTAAGTATTGTTTAACAATCTACACAAACAATAACTATTTCAACTTTCCATCCTGAAGAGGAATGTCCCAATTCCCCTAATATCATTATCAATCAGTATAATTCAAGTGAATCCTTAAAACACAAAGTTGTGGGTTTTAATTCATAGTAATCGTATAAATAGGTATATTTTAACTGTGTCAGTTTACAAAGTTGAAGGAGACACAAACAGACTGGTGTGCCACACTGGAGCCTCATCCTTTGTGTTGGTTTCCGTTTAATGGTAGATCTACAGGTGTAAAGATCATAATAATTTGTTTTGATTACGAGCCCTATTTCGAAAATATTCTACCAAATGTAGCTAATTTCATTTCACTGTTGCTATAATTCACTTAAATTATATTCTGCGTAATAATGGGAATTTTAAGGGGTGGAAAATGAATGCAATCGCCTGAAATTCAGCACTTGGTATATTCCGGTTTGGAACAGTTACCATGGCAACATTGTAAATAAAGTGATATGCTTGACAGGAAGTTGATGTCATATAAGTGTTATGAAGGAACCATTGCTTGTGGGGCATCTTGGTGATGATGGGTTCAGGTTTTAAAATACCAAAGTCCAAGGTTTTACCATTGAATCTGTGGTTGTTTTTTTATGTTGTTCATATTATGTCAACTAAATTTGGGTGATTTGTCACTTGAGCATATTAAAATAGTGTTTTGTTAATCTATAATTTGCTGAAAGTACTGTTTTTGGAATTGCCATACTGATACTGGAGTATAGTTCATGGTAGTGACATGAGTTTTCCTCTTATATCAGCGGATTGCTTTTAAGTTTATACCATTCAACCCTGGAGATTGCAGGGGCATCTCCATTCTTTCTCAAGTAAGTTTGATTTATCGCTCATTATGTGTCAACTGATTCTAAGGTCATCAGGGGTAATATCAAATGGATAGGCTTAAATAATGATTTTCATGAAACTTGGTTGAAATAATCCTTATTTTTCTATGCACCAACAAAATTGAAGGTAATTTTAAGGTCTTTGGGGGTCAGCTGAGGTCATGTAAGCAAAGATTGATTTCACACAACTTGGTAGAAACTAGAAACGATTTTGCACTATCCAGAAACATGAGGAGTATATTCCAGCACAGACCCTCTGATTCCAGGCCAGCCTAAATTAGTCTCAGAAGGATGCTGATTAGAATATACCAAGTTGATGAAATGTCTCTGAGGGACTTAGTCTGTCTGGCCAGCCAGCAGTTTTGGTAGAAGACTGTGAAGACCCTTAACTTAATAGGATCTGAAACATGACAATCTCTAGGATACAGTTTTTGTAAACCTCAATATGTTTCTGTACTCAATGTGTGTGTATGTGACATTTGGATGTGTTGGCTACAACAACTCATGTTCCACAACTTGAGGTCAAAATGTGAGTGTTGCTTTGTTTAATGGGGGTCATTGAGCTTTACCTTTAGGAAGAGATCATTATGGATCATATACATTGACTGCTCAGTGCCAGAAGTGGGTAAATGCAATAGCTGCCATGTGAAGCTGGCCTGTTCAGATGAGTACAATATACTGTGTGTAAATTGCCAAATGTTCACAGGGCAGCTATTGCACTTACCCACTTCTGGCACTGAGCAGTCAACATGGATTCTACAGCTAGCTTGGATATTTTGTCAATATTTTATGTCGTTGAACTTGTCTATCCTTCATCAATCATATTTACACCATAGGCGTTTCCATGCTTTAATATGACCCCAAAGGACAAGAAACATTTCTACCTTTGCTCTTCATGTAATAAACTTGCCTCATGCATTTACAGCATTAGTGTAATGGTTAATAGCAACCTTTGACCTTTAGATCTTTGAGTTTGTTTGAAACACTATTTACTTTTACTGAAAATTTATTTCTGGTGTGTGATAGTTCAACAGCTGTTGTCATTGATTTCACTTGTTGCATTTATCAGGGAGTTAATAGAACTGAGCCTATACTATACTGCAAAACATCTACTATTCTATCAGCCATTTCTGGGTAATGTTACTCTAACATGATCTCTCCCTAGGTACTCATAATAGGCCATGATAGGAGCTCCCACTACCTCTATCCCTGCATTCCCCGGTCTACCCAGGCTGGTACAATTTGGACCGATTTCTACAAACTTTTACGTCTTTTAGGATATGCCATTTTGTAAGACTTGCATCTTGACAATCCTTTTTGGACGGTACAATTATTTGCTCTAGATAGCCTTTTTGGTATGATCCACCACTTGATTTGCACATGTTGCTGCTTGGAAAGTGCAGAGTTCACTAAGAGCAATGGGGCATTTCACACCGAGTGGTGATGCACATTAAGGTACATTATGTACGCGGCCTGCATTGCGTACTAAATGGGCGTAACGTGATATTGCACTGTGCGGTGAATGCGTAAAATCTTAACTCTGTAAGTGTGACCTTTACTATAATGCAACAAAAATATTTTAACGGGGGTGATAAGTAAGCCAGGGGAGGGTAAGTAAGTCATGCTAAGGAGGTGCTTATTGACTGTGTTATGAATTTCATAGTATATGCCCACATTTTCCATGCAACATCATGCTTCAATTCAAAATAATAACAACATAAAAACTCTGGAATAAATGTTGCAGCGAATGACACTTTCCCATGTGCGGACACTTGATGACCTGAATATATTTCTGTGATTTAATTATGATCGCGTTACGACCTAATTTAATGTAAAAATGTAAAGCAAAGGGAGCCCTTTTCCCTCATTTTGACTTATTACAAAATGTACAAACACCCTTGTCGGCATGCTGGCGGCACTGACATCACTACAAAACTTCAGGTGAAACTAAGTACAATGTATTGTGTATTTTACTGCCTAAAGTACTAACTGGTTTATTTTTTGTTCTCTTATATCATTTCAGCGCTTGATTTAACGGTACTAGACCATGCAAAAGACAAGAAGATCAAAACAATAGAAAAATCGACGAGTACCGGCATCGGTAGTGACTGGGTGCACTTAAAATTCAAAGTTGAAAAGTTTTCAGGCCTCACGAGGAGCGGGCAATCGCCGACACCGCCAGCGCCGCCGCTCTCGCCCCAGTCCACAACTTCTTCCTCTTCATTATCTCCAGGTCTACGGGTATCCTTGCCAACACACACGATGGATGTAAATATGAATATCAATCCAGTAACGACATGTAAGTCATATAGTTTGTGTATTGAGTCACAGAAATAGAGGACTCCATATACCGGCCTGGCTTTTGAGCTATTCAAGTTGAAAGCCATACACCCCCTATGGAAGATATGACATTAATCTCCCACACAGGGAGTAAGAATTTCAAATGGAGTTACCTGAATGGGTGATTCCTTATGAAATCTACACCCCTGTGTGGGCGATTTAGTTCATGTCTTCCATAGGAGTTGTATGGATTTCAACTGAATAGCCCATTGGCATTCTCAGCTATGGGGGAAAATATTAGGGGTATTCAGGTCCTTGCCGACAGCATTCAGAATCAAATGAAGACAATTCTGCGTCAAATCTTATGATAAATACACATTTGTGTTGCTCATTTCAATCAGTGCATCAAACTGTGAAGCATTTCAAATTGCGATTTCAGTCTTTGATTGTCACACACAAGCAGTGATAAGTTCTGAATACACTCCCGGCAAAACATAAATACCCTCAAATAGTTGAAATCCATATACCTGTATCCCTATGGAAGACAGAATCTTAATCTGCTACACAGGAGGTGTAGATCAGTTGGGGTTACCTGAATGGGTGACTCTATTTGAAATCTACACCTCCTGTGTGGTAGATTAATTAAGGTTTAGAATGCCTTCCATAGGGGGAGGGGGTAAATAAATGGAAGTCAACTGAAATAGCCCATTATTCGTCTCTATTTCTGTGGTATCGGTACAGACCATCGATTATACATTGAATATTTTGTAGACTTGGAAACGCAAAAGGTACAATGTACATGCACATGATGAATGACATTTTGAGATATCATTCAAGATATTTGAAGAATCTCAGGTGAATTGTTGTTTGCTTGTTTTTAGTCAGTCAAGCTCACCTGTAATAAAGGGTTCCCTGACATGTGACAGGTGATGAGACAGTCCCTCTTGTTTATCATAGGAGTCCACAGAAGGGAATCCTCTCTCGTAAGGCACAATTCAACTGGGTCAACTACAGGCTGAACAGAAGACAGTGCAAAGTTGATTGTTGAATTGTGTCTTCTTGGGATGGTGTTACTGCAGAAAGGTTGGATGGTACTTTGATGGTACATGTAGTTTTGATGTTTTTCAGGTGCCTAGTCTTTTGTTTGTATTCACAAGCAGCAAATCTTTCAGTATGTTTATGCTGCAGCATACTTTTATCCCCCACCCCCAGCCCCTGTATTTTGTATGTGTGTCACCGCCGAGTGGGTCATTTCTACTGCTCTGCAAAAGGTGGGTAACTAGACTATTTGCACACTTTGTATTTAGTGGGGGAGAAAGGAAGTACGGAAAAACTTTTTTGCGACTGGCAGTCTGGCAAGCTGCTGTAGGTCATGTTTGATTATATGCTCTCTGTATGGTAGCTTTATCACAGTGCAAGTGTTAGCGTCTTCCAGTGTACTCTGTAAATTGTCGCCTCATACTGATCTACTGCGAATGTTGCCAGATATCACCC